>NW_027532015.1:14460209-14506433 GCF_008692635.1 Crocuta crocuta
TGGAAAAAACAAAAAAAAAAAAAAAAAAAAAAAATTAAAAATAAAAAAATTTTTAAAAATTAAAAAATTAAAACTAAAATACAATAAACTGTCAATAGCAGAAAGCAGAAGTGAAAACAGTGATCAGAGCGATCAGAACCTCCCCCCCCAAAGTCATACACGGGCATAGACAGCACCCAAGGGATCAAGACTAGGGAACTACAGCAGGATAACACCAAGGTTTTGTGCCTAGGGACTGTCAGTGGTGGCGGCATTAACAAAATGGGAAGACTGGGGGAAAGAAGATAATGCATAATTTTAGACATACTGACTTTGAAGTGACAGCAAGATAGTCAAGTGGAAATGTCTAGTGGGAGCAGGGTTTGGGCATTAACCTCCGGCTCTGAAAAAAGTTTACAGCCAGAGAGATGTGTAGGAGACAGTCGAAAAAGGATGAGCAGACTCCACTATCCCAACTTCAAGTTACCTCACTAATCTATTCAACAAGTATTTCATAAGAACCTGCTCTATACAAGGCATAGGGGAAGAGGAGTACGATGTTAGACAAAACAGATAAAGCCCCAGTCCTCATGGGTCATATATTTTAGCAGAGGAAGACCAACTATAAATAAATAGTTTCGGAATGTGATTTTAAAGAAAAGCTACAGAGCAAAATAAAGCAAAGGAAGGAGACTAGAAAACAATGACAGCGATTAAGAGGTCACTTCTCGATAGAGTGGTTAGGGAAGACCTCTCTGAGCAGGGACCTGAGTGCAGTCAAGACAGAACGCTGCAGGTGTGAGAGGAAGGGCTCTGGTAGAAAAATAGGAAAAGACCCTGAAGTCGGAAACAAGCTCGTCACGTCTGAGGAACAGAAAGGTCAAATAATTAGAAGAGATAAGATCCCAAAGGACCATAGTTCCAAGTTTGTATATAACTTCTCTCAAGAGGCTACAGCCATCAACCCCTATGCCACCTACCACCTAGACTGTAGCATCCCTCCACTGCTCTTCCCATCCACCCTGGCTCACCTCCAGTCCGTTATCCACACTGCATCAAAACACAAATGTCATTCCCCCATAGAAAGCCCTTCAATAGTTTCACACTATGTGGCTCCTGCAACTTACCGTCTTCACTCAACATTGACATTTATCCATGCTGCTGCTTATTACCCAAAGGTCAAAATCATGCAAAACAATGAAGGATTTGGGGATGCATACATATGAAGTACAACTAAAAAGCAAAGAAAACAGAAATAGAAATTCACAATTAGTGGTTACTTCTGGCAAGAAGGGAGGAAAGAAAAAAGGAGGGAGAAGGATAGAATCAGAAAAAAGTAGACAGAAGATAGCATCTGTAAGCAGGGGCTCCAACAGCATAGGTAATGTTTTATTTCTTAAGTTCCATGATGAATCAGCAAGCATTCATTACATGTGTTTACTTCTTACATAGATCTCATACACATGAAATATTTCATGGTAAATTTTTAAAACTCTTCAATGTCCTTCCACTGGTCTTAGCATTACAGCCAAAATGCTAACTGTTTCAGGCACACAGGCTCAGTCCCTCCCCTTCAAGGGGGCACTTCCCTTTGCTGCTAACCCTATTTCTCTGAACTTTCCACCTGAATAGTTAGTTTTATAATGTCTGTCTGTTTGTTTATTTTGAGAGAGAGATAGAGCGAGCAGGGGAAGGGGGACAGAGAGAGACAGAGAGACAGAGAGACAGAGAGACAGAGACAGAGAATTCCAAGTAGACTTCGTGCTGCCAGAGCAGAGCCAGATGTGGGACTCGAACTCTCTAACCTGTAAGATCCTGACCTGAGCCAAAATCGAGTCAGATGCTCCACTGACCGAGCCACCCAGGCACCCCATCACCTGAATAGTTAAATCCTACTCTGCCTTCAGACTGAAGGATGCCCTCCTGGTCCCTTCCCCAGACAAGATCCTCTCCTCTCGTAGCACTCCATGCATTCACAGCACTTATCACATTATAAATTAGATAACCAGCAGCTTAAGCTCCCTCCCTAGAGAGGACAAGGACCCCAGCACGGCGAGGACCATTCCCAACTCACTCATCTTCCCCACTAGGCTTCGCACAGTGCCTTGCAGACAGTAGGGTTAATCAAAGTTTCTGGAATGAATGAAGGGACAGAGAAAGAAATCTGAACTAAGAGCACACCTCACATCAGTCTAGCCTTCCAACCTTTCCCTCTTCCCAATTCCCCTGTCCACTCCCACTCAAACAATGGACATGGCTTAATGGTCAAATTAAGTATAAAAAAGAAGAGAGCTATGCAGTTGTGCCTTTAAAAGCAGGGTCCTCTAAAGGCCTATCTTAAGTAATTACTCTTGGCAGTGATGAAGAAAATTAATTGAGAAACTGCAAAAAGAAAAAAACCCAAACACTGAACAGTGTTTTGTGTGCTTTATAAAATCTGAACCTCATGAAAACCACAGTTTGAGAGGACACATTTTATTATTGAAATCAATTCCCAAAGAGCTCGCTTTTAATCTACCGTATAGTGTTGCCCTTTTTAAGTTCGTCTATTTAATTAAAAATCATCAAATAAAAAGTATGTCCAGAATGTTCATACTTATCTGTATCAATACAAAGGAAAGGGACACTGACTTTTAATTACTGAGCGATTAGAAAAGGCTACCTATTTTTTTCGATGTGAAACAATTTTTTTTAATTTATCATTATAGAAACATTAAAATGCACATAAAAGGAAAAATATAATAAATCCCCAGGTATCCATCACATACTTTCCATAGTTATCAACATTTTGCTACCCTGTTTCATCTGTCCTGTTACTGACTGACTGGCTGCTGGAGTATTTTAACATCAGACCACTTCACTCATGAATACTTAAGCAGATAAGAATGTGTTTCTTTTTTATATAAGCAGAAGGCCATTTTCACACCTAACAAGATGAACAACGGTTCCTTAATATCATCCAAAACTCAGTCCACATTCTTACTTCCCTGATTGTCTCAAAAATGTCTTTTTATAGCTGGTTTATTTGAATCACAAACCAAACAAAATTCATGTTTTACACTTAGTTGTTATGCCTCCTAGATCTAATCTAGGAAAGTTCTCCTTTCCCATCTTGCTTTCCCCGCCCATCCTTCCCATGACATTACAGTTGTTGAAGAAATAAAGTTAATGAAAAGAACTAGAGGCAGAGCAACAAGAATGCCCTAAACCCAGTAGAAGAAGAGAAACTGNTACATTCTGGATTTGGCTAATTGTTTCTCCTGGTGTTAACATTTTCCTCTACTCCTTCCATTTCCTTTAAGTTAGAAGTTAGGTCTAGAGGTTTGATTAAATTCAGTTCAATCTTTTTTTAGGCTTCCTATTGTATTAATTAGCAATATTAATATTGTATTAATTACAATATGAATATTGTATTAATATTGCAATAATTGCTGATTGGTCCACTTTTAGTGATCTCAAAGTTGTTCAAAAGATGTATAAATATTTCATTACAGGCTACTAAATGGTGACTTCCTAATTGTGCTATTCCTTCTGCATTTAATAGTCAGAATTCTGTTATGAGAAATTTTCCACATCAACCGTTCAGTTACCCCACAATAAAATTCATATAGGAAAGGCAGGATAAATGCCTTGATTCTTAATATATACTTAATTTTCAGAATGAGTCTGTTGTCCTAGTAATCTTCAGTGATGACCAGTTGTTGTTTTCTCATGTTTACAACTCCATGTAATGGGTAGAAATATACATATTGGTGCATATCTCTGTATGTGTCTAGTGTTCCAATTCATTGCTGTCATTCTTTTCAATGTTGAAATTGTCCATCATTGGCCAATGAGAGCCTCTTCAGGTTATCTCTTCTAAACATGTGATGTGATCCCAGCGGCCTTTCACAGTCTTCTGACACAAGAAGATGTCTTGGGTTCATCTTGTATGTTTCCTGTCTGTCCTTGAACTGACTATTTCTCCAAAGATCCCCAGTTCCTTTTAGTGACAAATGGTATTTAGAGGCAATAATCTGGGTACCAGGGATGTCACTGAGACTGAGTTGTCAATGCTTCTTGGTCTTTAGAGTGCAAAGAACCATAACATATGTACTTTTTTAAACAGAGAAAAATAAATCATGAGTCTGTACAGATATTTCTCATTCAATTTTAGTATTAAATGTCTCTAACTTTATTCTCATATTACTTTTACATAAAAAAATTTTTGGCTTCAAATAACATAAAAACTAGTATTCTTTAACCTGTAATATGATATGAGAGTTTCAAAATAACAATACTTATCTCTCTGAAGGCTGTTTAAAACTTTCTTGCAATTTTTTTTGTTTATCAGACATCTCATTAGGCATGGACAATCACAATACTGTATTTTTAAAGTCACATTGAAATAATTATTTTCAATACCTGGTTATAATGCCAATTTGACACATCACTAGATTAATGTGTTTCTGCTTGTTTTCAATTTTTAGCAGTTTTTTTTAATTAAATTGTGATTTTTAATTTTGTAAAATATCTCAACTGTTCCAAGGTCAAAACAGTAATATAAATTATGTTTGGAAAAATTGTCCATCCTTGCCCCCCACCTCCCCTGATTTCTTCCCCACCCTCTTTAAAGGTAACCATTTTTATTAGCTTTTGGATTATCTTTCCATTGTTTCTTTTTGAAATATATGCAGATAAATATATATTATATATATGAAATTCCTCCCTTTCTCACATTACATTTATATAAAATGTAAATTCTACATATATTTAAACAGCTCTGCCAATAATTCCGTAGGATAACTTCATAGGACATCCGATTATAGCTAAACTTAAAAAAATTTCTAGTTTCACATGATTTAAAATTATCAAATAAGATTGCATCATTCTCCTACATAAGTTTCCTACTAGATCTAAAGTAGGAGATATGGGTTCTAATTTCTAGGTATGATTCACTCACCAACCTGCTTTAGAGACAGGCACGGTGCTTGAGACCCACAATGAGTATATGACAGAGAGACTACATATATAGTAGCGGTATTCGTGCATGAAAGTCATTCTTGACCCAAAAATATTCCATTGCAGTTTCCATCTATTTAAAACATCACTTTCTCTTTTTTAAAAAAAAAGTTTTAAAGCTTTGAGGTTACCACTTCACAAGATAAGTCAAATGGTGCACTTTATTACATATTTTTTAAAATCTACATCTTGAATCTACAACCCTCAAAACACTAGACAATAGGGGTGCCTGGGTGGCTTAGTCGGTTAAGCGTCCGACTTTCGCTTAGGTCATGATTTCGCGGTTCGTGGGTTCGAGCCCCGCGTCGGGCTCTGTGCTGACTGCCAGCTCAGAGCCNGACAATATACATAATAAGGTCATTAGAACTGAATGCCTATTAAGTTAAAGCAGTGGCTTCCAAACATTGCTGTACACTGGAATCATCTGGGAATGTAAATAATACTGATTGATGCTTGGCTCCAACCGGACATTGTGACTTGAGCATGATTTTTAAAAGGTCCCTGGGTGATTCTAATATGTGGCAAAGTTTGAAAACCACTGAGTTAAGACAAGTACTTTCTATATTTTTCATTTCAAATAGTAAAATGTAGTACCTAAATTATTGTCTAGTCATACCTAGCATCTGGAAAAGTTGGACTAAGTGGAAAATGGTTGATACTTACACATCTGTGTACGTCCTGTTTTCTGCCTACAATGTGTGGCTCCAAATCTATACAATTAATCCATCTCTCTCCTGAATATTCAAAGCATAAATTCCAATCCCCAACCAGGCATTAAAGGCCCATCAGGATATGGCCCTTACCCACCTTCCCTGCCTCCTCTCCCACCATTCCAACACGTACTCTGTGCTCTAGTCACAGCAAAGGACCAGTGACTGCCTGAACATGTCATGCTCCTTCACAGATCTGCACCTGTGCAGACTCTCTTTTCTACTACAACTGACCTCTTCCCTTTGGGCCGCCAGTGAATTCCTGCTAACTGTTCAAGACTTGGCTCAAATGGCATCTCTTTTGTGACAGTCCTTGCTTCCTCTTCTGTACCTTCTAGACACTTCTTTTCAACATGATCACATTGTATTAAATAGTTTGCTTGCATGTCCCAGAATGACTACCTGTGATTAGCACTTGAGTCTTAATTCGTATCTGCAACTTCAATGACTAGCATATGCCTAGCACAAAACATGTGCTACCAGAATGGACAGATCCAATTTAAATACAACTTAAAACTTTAAAATACTAAACAAAGTAAAAAAAAAGAAAGAAAAAGAAAAGTGAATGCTTTCAAACATAAGGATTGAAAAGTGATGAAGGAATTACATCCTAATCATAGTAAAATCTGACAAGACTCACTGACACATAACTGTAAATCATTTTTCGCCATAATCACAATTCTATGAGGGGGAAGGGATGTTTTAAATTTATTCTAATTTTATTTATTTTTTTAATGTTGATTTATTCTTGAGAGATAAAGAGACCACCAGCAGAGGGGTGGGGCAGAGAGAGAGGGAGACAGAATCTGAAGCAGGCTTCAGGCTCCAAGCTGCCAGCACAGAGCCCGAGATGGGGCTTGAACCCACACATCAGATCATGACCTGAGCCAAAGTTGGGCACTCAACTGACTGAGCCACTCAGGCACCTCAAATTTATTCTAAATTTTAATAAAAATCTTACTGCAGTAACCTAATCCAGAACAAATGTCTGAGCATGACTAAATCCAAACAAGGAAGTATATCAAGTTCAATTGTGTCCCAGAAGAAAAGAAGGAATGGAGGGAGGGAAAGAAAAAGGAAAGAAAGATAGATCTATTTAGCTGGCCAGTCTGCTGTGTAATTTTAAACATAAGTGCAACTTCTAAAGGGAACAAACTGGTATTAAATGCATGATACACTGTCATTCTGCATTAATATTTTCTATGGGCACCCATTATTATAAACTTTTCAGCTTCTAGCATTATCACAAGAGTAAATCACTGATTTTTTCTTTAAAGTAAACAAGGTCTTAACCACATGGTACATCATCACTACAAAATGTATAGCGAAACACATTATCTCCACAATGAATTATGAAGTTGCATACTTAGTTCAAAGATAAGTTTTCATAACCAAGAACTTTAAGTGGGTCATATCTTTCTCTACAAAAAATTCAGCAAATTGATAAGCTTATTATTTGACAATGAAGACAAACGTTAACTATTTTTTAAAAAGTGTAACGAGCACACTGGGAACTAGATGTTGATGTAAACATTCAATTGAGTCTACGTTGCCTTGAAAGTCACTCCTAACCCAATGTTAACAGCACCATGCTGTACGTTGTGAAGCAGAGAAACAATATTCTCAGTTGCTCTCTATTCTCCTTGCTGGATCTTTTTACATTTTTTTGTTCTTCCACCCCTATTATATAGTCAGCAGCAGGTTAAACCAAAGTCAAAAGACATAATGGCCTCGGCAAACACCTGTTAAACAATGGAGAGAAGAACTGAATCCTTGTTTTGATGCTAAGTTTAGAAGCAATGCACACAGTTAATGTCCATGTTTTTCCTTCTTTTCATTTCACCAAGTCCTTCATTTCTTGGGCCTAAAATTATTAGGTGTTGGATTCCTCCTTTTCACTTCAGCACATCCTCATCTGATTATCTGAAAATTGAGTGTCGGACATTTCTCATTTATCAAGTGGTGAAATGGGTAAGTGAAGGATTCCTAACTTGTTCCGTGTCTTTCTAACCCTAACATAAGACCAAATAATAATAATGGCTCATATTTATTTAGTGCTGGCTGGCTCTGTTCTAAACACTTACAACAACCCTATGACACAGACTACTATTATTCTTAGTTTGCAAATAAAGAAACTAAGTTTTAGGAGAAGTAAGTAACTTGCCCAAAGTCACAGAGCTGATAAGTTACATACCTAGAATTCAGTCAAGGTTGATTGAAACCAGGCTACTTACTCAATCCTTAGTCTATACTATTACCCATGGAAGGAAAGGACACATTGTTATTCTTGAACATGCCGGTGGGGAATAAAAAAGAAAATCAGCTATGATCATTCACATACTAATTTATTTGATAAATTAGTTCCTCCAAACTTTCTTGTTTGACCTTAAGTCCTTTAAAGTGTTTCTGAATATTTGGTATAAGAGACATGCTTTGAATATATGCTGTACTTCTCTTCAATGAAAAATGCCAAATATTTGGTATTATAGTACTGAGTTTTAAGTTGATCACCATAAATTCTTTCTCTGAACAATCTCACATAGGATGGCCTTTATGAGAACCCTATGCTTCTCTATACATCACCCTCCTTGGCACAGTTTGATTTTTACTAATGACTGTGAGAAAGACAAGAAGTATGTTGTAGCAGATAGTGATGGTTGGCTCTCTAAGAGCCAATCCCCCTTTCTACTTTGCTCACAGAACCCTAATTTTATCCTTCGGGGGGGAAGCTCTGTCCTTTCCACATCTAAGGGCTGAATTTTATTGAGATGAAGGCAGGACTGGTGGCTTCCTTCCCTCATAAGCAACATAATTAGAACTGGGCATATGATGTTCCTCTAGCTATGGACATATGAAGAGGTGTCTGCCCTGGAGCTCTGAGGAAGCTTTTCCCCAAAAGAAGTTGCAAGCCAGGGACATTCACTTTTTTCTTTGCCCTTTGACCTTGAAAGGTGGTAAGATGATATTTGGAACTATAAACAGTACAAGAAGAAAAGAATACCCACTGAGGATAACAGAGTGAAAAGGCAAGGAGAACTTGGGTATTTGATGGCACTGTCAAGCCCTGAATAACGAAGCCAGGACCCATTCCACTTCCATATACTTAGTTAGGTGAGATAATAAACTCTGGTTATTGAATCTACTTTTAGTTGTATTTTCTATTACACTCACAACCAGGGCATTTTAACTGATACAAGTGCTATCAAAAATTGCATTTGGAAGGAAATTAAGGAAGGACAATCTAGAATAACAGTCTGAAAGAGAACACTCACAAAGATGTCTTCAGCTCAAAAAACCCAGTTACATAATTATAGAATGATATAAACCTGGTTTATTAGCAATTCAAGTAACAGAGATTGAGGTGGTTTACAACTGGACTCAAGTAATCCAACACTATGATATGGCTGAGGAAAATGTACAGCCAGCTGTGTCAGGTAATGTCATTAGAACCAGAGGCTTGAGATCATGGTGGCAAGGTCTTATAAAGCTCAGCACTGATTATCACATTTCTGGAATAAATAATATATGCAACACCAAAAGTAATGATGAAAAAGAGGAATATGCAAAGGAATTTACCGGGAGGGTAAAAGATACAGAGATTATGTAATCTGAAGACAGGCTGAAGGAATTACAGATGCATAGTCCGGAAGTGCAAAGACCAGAAGAGGGGTCATGGTGATTATTTTCAAGAGTCCTCCTGGAAAATGGGGACTGAGTCTCATCACTTCAGAGAAAGGCATTAGAAACAACAATTGGTTGATAGAAGGTATATTTGGGCTTAAGACAGCAATATTCTAACTATTAGAGAAGTCTAAAAGTCAAATAAGTTATCTCATGAGACAGTGAAATCCACTTTCACTGAGATGGAATAAAAGCTGAGTGACCATCATCAGAAACGTTCTACAAAAGTATTTTCCCAGAAAGTAGTACACATACGACTGGTTGTACAAGAGATGATTTTAATGGGTACATATATTTTATTTTATTCATTACAGATTTATTTTAACATACACTGAAAACTAATAAATGCACAAACTGTTAGCCATCAATCTCATGGCTTCCTAAATATAACTTAGGATACAAGTTTTAGGATAAGTAAAATAACAATGTAAGAGTCATTTAAAAATATACTAAATCAATATATACCATTTAACATAACTAGATATATTATTTTATGACCCGGTTGGTTAGATCCCTAGAATGTAGGAGATAAATAATACAGACAACTAAAGATTTAAGAAAAAGATAAAACCTTTTGAGAGAAAAAATATTAAAGAAAAAAAATCTAAGTTAATTATAAGTGGTATTAAAAAATAAAAAATCGTGAAGGTACCACAAAAATGTCCAAATTTTGGACTTGCCACCCTGTGGGGATTCTTGTACTGAACATCCTGAAACTAAAGCTCCTCCATTACCAAAGATGTCATCAGTGATTCTATGAAAACATGATCATTTATAACTACAATTATTCAAAGAGGCTTCACAATACAATGGACGAACTAAAATTTTCTATTATTTTCAGCCACAATCTTTGAAATATTGATTTTTCAGTAGGTCTAGCTATAAAATGATTTATGGAATCTTCACACAACTAATCTTTTTATCACAAAAGACTAATATTCTTGCATCTAATTAGCATTCATTGCAGGCCTTCTATGGACCAGATACAGTGGTAGACACAAATCTGAAAGTAAATGTGCAAGTTTTCATTTGAAAGATCTACTGCTATCTTTTTTTTTTTTTTTTGTAATGTTTATTTTTGAAAGAGAGAGACAGAGCATGAGCAGGGGAGGAGAAGAGAGAGAGGGAGACACGGAATCCGAAGCAGGCTCCAGGCTCTGAGCTAGCTGTCAGCACCGAGCCCGATGTGGGGCTCGAACCCACGAACCGTGAGATCATGACCTGAGCTGAAGTCAGACACTTAACCGACAGAGCCACCCAGGCGCCCGAGATCTACTGCTATCTCGAGGAAAATTTTGAAATATTTTAGGCAAAACACCACAAGGGAATGTCTTTTCCATCACATTCATTAAGCATATATGTGTATTTTCATATGACTGAAAATCAAACTATTTTCTTTCTTTTATTTATTTTTAATTAATTTATTTATTTACATTCAAGTTAGTTAACATACATTGTAGAACTGGTTTCAGGATCAGAACCCAGTGATTCATCACCTCACACCTGTCAGAATGGCTACAATTAACAACTCAGGAAGTGACAGATGCTGGTGAGGATGCAGAGAAAGGGGAACCTTTTTTGCACTGTCGGTGGGAATGCAAACTGGTGCAGCCACTCTGGAAAACAGGATGGAGGTTCCTCAAAAAATTAAAAATAGAACTACCCTAAGATCCACCAACTGCACTACTAGATCTTTATCCAAAGGATACGAAAACCCAACTATTTCCTATGCTACCCATATGCATATACACAGAACCTAGACATATGAACCGACTTAGATTTAAAATTTCTTCAGTAAGCCCTGTCTCATAATCTGTACTTGATGCTCTTGCTCCAATATGTTCTGAAAATCTTAGGAACCTTCCTACAGCCCTAAAGGCAATCTTGTGATGCCTTTGTGAAAAGCCTGCCTACTTCCGCCTTAAGGCAGTGTAGGGCACACATACCCTACAGCCAGGAAGAAAGAGATGGGGTCTCTCCGGAGGAAATGGCGCCACAGCAAACCTACTACTGGAGGCGTTTTACTGACTAATGAGAAGCTTGACCTTTACTTCTTTCTTAGCTCCTTAGGCCAAGATGTACTTAATGTCTGAATAATCAAATAACAAATGACATCTAACATATGCAAGAAATACTAAAGCTTAAATTTCTTGTCCCCCCTGTTGCCATCCCCAAATGGATTCCATTTAAATCAAAACCCATCAGCCCAGAACGACCGCCTACCTACCTCCTGAGTGTGCTCCTTGTAGACCTGTAGTGGCCCCGTGGCTGTGGCAGTGTCCCAGAGCTGCAGCGACCCATCGCCACTGCAGGTGACCAGGACGTGCTCATTGTTCTCACTCCAGGTCACGTCAAACAAACCATCGTTCCAGTCAAAGCTACACCAGGAAACGTAAAATAAAAAGTCTAGTTGCACAGGCCACTGAACATAAACTAGCAACCATAATTTTACAGTTTTTCTTCAAGTTTATCACATACTTTAATACCCATTGTCTCACACGGTCTTCACAACTATGGAAGAGAAATAGAGCAAGAACTTGTCAGACGCAGAAACGAGTTCAGAGACGTGAAAGGAACATCCCAGTTCATAAAGCCAGAGAACTGTGAAGCTAGATTAAAATTCGCTCTCCCATCTAGAAATTCGGCACTATTGATGAGGGCACACCGCCATACCTGAGTGCTCACTATTTTGCGGGGTTTTTTGTGATTCATAGGAGGGCACAGCAAGTACTTCACAATACTAATTTAGACCAATAATTCCAACTTCCCTCATAAAACTTTCCCCTGTGAGCAGGCCATTATCTCATGACAGAATTTCCTTTCCTTTCTCTGACATTGACCGACCCAGATGGGGGGGTTAATGAGTCCAACAGTCAAAACAGTCACAGAAACAAGAAATGGAAAGCAATGCTAGATAACTCACAAAATGGATAATTAGCTCCTGAATGGGTGAAACCAAACTATATCACACAGTTACTAACTAGTTTACTTTTTTTATGCTTTAAGTTTTCTTCTTAATAAATGGAGTAAGGGACAAGCGCTTTAGAAGAAAAATGACATAATCACAGCTTGCTGGCAAAAATAAGGTCTATATAGGCAAATGCTGAAGTTTCTTTTCTACCGCAAACTTAAAAATGAAAAAATATTTTACTGATCAAAACGATTCAAAATCTAATTATATTAAGCCTTTAATAGCAAAAGGGAATAATGCATGTAAGTTTAATCATTAGAGCCACCTTACCTTCTAAAAAGTCTAAGCCCAGATTCATTTTGATCCAAGATTAGAAGGGTTCCACAGCCTAAGGAGGGGAAAAAAAAAAATCAAAGTCATGCTTTTGAACTTGCCAGAGGAACAGCTAAGTTCAAGGAGGGGGGAGGAGGTTGTTGAGGACTGAGTACCTCATTTTACTATCACAAATTTCTCCCTAAAGTTATTGAGACCATGTATACAAAATGACCAGGACTGTGCTCTCCATTTCTGTCTTTTCTATATTGCATCTCAACCATGAAATATTAAACTTACCTCACCTATGCTTGGGATCCAGACACAGCCCTAACAGAGGGGAGAGATATTTGAATTCATATTCTCTGGCCAGTCGGGGTGCCAGACACATAAACCTCCCTAACAGGTGGCTTCATCTCTATTTCCAGGTAAGAAACCTCTGGCTTACAGACTCCAGATGCTCTGCGCCTTCTACATCACACTGACTTGCCAATAAACCTGAAATACATTCAGCATGGGATTTTAAAACAAAATGCCTGGTGGAATTTACCACATACTAGGTGGTAAAGTGCTGAGTAGGACAGTTATCTTTCCAAAATGAATTATTTTACTAAGGGACAAGTGTATTTTGAAAGATGTGTTCGTTATATAGACTGGGGGAGGAAAAACACTCAATTTAAACAGAACTGATTAAAACAAAATACCAACTCCTTGTAAGTTTTTACATAGGATTTAATTTAAAATATCAAACTCGTGAGTTTCAACCTAACTGATGGGTATCATACCAATGCAAGCAATTAAAAGCCAAGTGGTGAAAACATACTATTTCTCACCTTCTGAGTTTTAGAAATCACATAATTTTTTTCAGCTGTAGGGCCAAACAAACACGATCAAAAGCTGACATTAGGCAATGAATTCTTTCACAGAGCTTCTGTGCATAAATAACAGATAAGCTATAAATTAAAAGAACAAAGTTTAAGAATGGAACCCCGCTTTCCAGTCTAGTTCTTGAAGAGAGACAGTGAGGTTGGGGTGCCTGGGTGACTCAGTTGGTTAAGCGTCCCACTTAGCTCAGATCATGATCTCCCGTTTTGTGCCCCACATGGGGCTCTGCACTGACAGCACAGAACTGGCTTCGGATCCTCAGTCTCCCTCTCTCTCTCTGCCCCTCCCCTGTTCAGGTGTGCTCTCTCTCGCGAAAATAAACGTTAAAAAAGAGAGAGAACTTGAACCTCCAACAACTACTTGCAAACATGTGTATTCCTCCTGAGACAGCAGAAGGTAGGGGCAGAACTTGATCAATTTCATGATGGCAATTGTGGGGAGTCTCCAAGCGTCCGCTCAAGGCCGTCCTTCTTACGACCCACAGCCCCAAAGCAGACTGTGAGGAAGGTGGACCCATTAGCAGACGGTCCCCTTACAAGTGCTGTCAGTCCCATCGGACTGGCCTGAGGGGTCACACCCGCTGAGCCCGCTATCAGCAGATGCTGTGTGCCTAGGGGTTGGGGTGCGGGGGTCAGGTGGAGGTGGAGGAGGTGCGCGAAGGAATAAGGATACGGGCCAGCAGGGGCCTCCCATATGCTACCGCGACGTGACCGAAAACGATCATAGACTCTCTGCAGACCCACTCCCCACGCGGGACAAAGGAGGAAGCCAGAACTCGCGCGCTCCTCGGCTCCCCCTGGTGTACATCTGTGGCACTGTCTACTGTCGGAAGTGCTTTCCCACCGCAGGATNGAGGCGCACGGTCCCGCCTCGCCAAATTAGAAGACGAGGCGGAAGTGAGGAGTCCTGGTGCCCTGAATGCTAGGTTTTGATTGGTCCGGAAAGGAAAGGGTTCTGACTCCGACGGAGTCCATCTTTCTTTTGGGCAAAACAAAGTGATTTGCGCCACCTATCCTGAATTAGATATAACAAGGCAGTAATTCTAGGGTTAGGTGACAACTTTTGTTTTTGCATACCCGCCTTCCCCGCGGGTTTTTTTTTTTGGGGGGGGGGGTATAAATTCTTTGTGCTTTTGGAAGACTGGCATCAGGAAGTACTTTTGATGATTATAAAATGAGACAAGTTGCAACGACTCAAACCAAGCAGCGAGGCAAAAAGGCAATTGAGTGCTGTGTTGCCTAAGGTAACTTGAAGCAATTAAATCAGGTAGGGGTGAAGCTTAAGGAAAAAAGACATCATAAGCAATTAACTTTTAAAAAATTCTCACTGTGTATATTGTATATTCGCAGTCTATTGCATACACTAGTGTTCAGATGTGGGGCTAATTAAGACAAATTAAATCTCATCCATTCATTTAAAACTTTACCAAGCATGCACTATGCAGAAGGTAAATGTATATAATTTATTTGTAAAATATTACTATTGAGAGTGAAAGAGACTGCAGTTAATAACGAAGCCAGGTAAACCAGCACAAACCTTGTCATATGGTCAGCTTAACTGTGCAAGTACAATTTTAGGCACGTGGATTTCAAAAGCAATGAGATGTAGTCCATGCCCTCAAAAGATTAGTGTAATAAACTTGTCAACAACTAAGTCTAATCAAAATACTGCAGGTGCTATTTGAAATAAATACAGGTATTTTAAAAAGGAAGTTGTCAGTGCTGGAGGATTGGAAGAATGGAAGGAAAGCTTCAGAAAGAAGGTAATGTTTGTGGTGTGTAAATGATGAGGTTTTATTTAAATAGCAAAAGAGGTGGAGGTCATTGTAGGGTCAGGAATAACATGAGCGACCCAAGAGACAAGAAAAAGCATGATCCGTAGGAGGTTGTAGCTGTCAGGACTCAGCCTGACCAGATACAAGGGAATGGTGAGGACTAGAGGAGGGACTAGAGTGTCCTATGGGGTTGGATCATGAAGAGTCTCAGGTGCCATACCAGTGGAATTGGATTTCTACTGTAATTTAAACAATGGGGAACCATCAGAGTTTTCCAGTGTGATAAATTAAATGACCAAATTTTTATTCTAAAAGATCTTCTGTATCAAAAACGTTTCTGGGTAAATTTTCAGAGCATTATAAGGGGCGCCTGGGTGGCCCAGTCAGTTAAGTGTCTGACAGCGGGTGAGGTCATGATCTCAGAGTTTGGTTCATGAGTTCAAGCCCCACGTGGAGCTCTGTGATGACAGCTCAGAGCCTGGAGTCTGCTTTGGATTCTGTGTCTCCCTCTCTCCTTGACCCTCCTCTGCTTGCACTCTTTTTCTCTCTCAAAAATAAATAAACATTAAAAAAGGAACATGGGCGTGGCCTCGGTGGCTCAGGAAGTTGAGCATTGGACTCTTCATTTCGGCTCAGGTTGTGATCTCAGTCAGGGTTGTGAGATCAAGCCCCATATTGGAATGAACGCTGAGCGTGGAGCCTGCTTGGGATTCTCTCTCTCCCTTTCTCTCTCTGCCCCTCTCCCATGTGTTCACTTGGACACTCTCTCTTGCTCTGTCTCTCTCTCAATATGAATAAACATTTTTAAAAAATCCTGAACTTCTGGTTTCTGTTTTTACGTGTAAGGAGCTTAGAAGTTACTACTCTGTCCTAAAAAGCTGAAAATTAACTATTCTTCTTGGACCTTTAAGAGAGGGGAAACACACATAGCAAACCTCTGCCCTCCAGACTGGAGAGACAGACAGATGAATACAGGGAGACAGGGCTTATCAGAGCCAAGCCTTAGTGGTGGAGACTCCCACAGGAACCAGCGCCTAGGTAGGAATTCGTGAATTGGGACTCATAAATTATCGGAGGCACCGTGTGGTGAAATCTGAGAGTTAAAAACCCCAGGGGGACCGAGTCATAGAGAGGGACCCAGAATATTGTGAGCGTTATCTCCATGAGGCCAACTGGGTTCTCACATTACATATCAGGGAAAAATCATCTCGTGCTTCTGACAGGTAGAGGGTAAAGGAACCATTTTCGAAACATGCAAGATCACTCTGTTCTTCATATGGCCTGACCTCAGAGAAAACTAGTTAACCAGAGCCTAAGTGTCCTGAAGGAAGGGAAGTAGCTAATTCCAGCCCATTCTAGACATCCTGTCCTCCTCAAGGGAGAAAAATACCGAGGAACACTGGGGAAGGTCACACACAAGTTCACACTAGGCTCACTAAGATTGAGACCTAATCATAGGAATACAGAATGCTTCCCCTGTCTCCACACCTCACCACCACATTACTAATGGCCTATTCATAGCAGACCTTAAGTATGTGGTTCAATCCATTTTGACAAGTGCATTTATCTGTGGAACTGATACCCCTATCAACATACAGAAAACATATCGATCCTTCCAGAAAAATTCTGTGCTCCTTCCTAGTCACACTCATCCCTATCCCTGTCCCCCATCAACCACTGGTTTGATTTTTTGTCTGTTAAGAACTGCCTGAAATTCCAGGACTAGAAATGTATTCCTTGTGGGTTTTTAATTGATTACTTGGAATATTAATTTCTTAAATGTAAGTAGGTCACACAACAAAGAACACTGTACTTTCCCTAGGGTTTTGTAAAACGAGAGATTTCGACTCCATCAATCATTTCTAGCTAGGAGGCCTTATAGATGATAACAGGGTGAGATGAAGAATTCTAAGTATTTCAAAAGCCAAACTGGAACTGCACATTTATATTTCTAACTTTGTTTGTTTTTAGCCGGAAATTATACGGATGCAAAGTGCTTATGCTTGTTCTCTGGTGTTGATATCAACTTCTAATTGCTTATGAGATCATAAAATTTCTGGGGCACATGAAGGAAAAAAAATTAAAAAGGCTTATGGCTTTTAAATGGGTTGATCTTTAAGATTCTGCAACAGGAGTTTACCAAACCCAAGACGAATTGCAAGGCATAGAGTTGCTGGCAGTCATACACACATTATTGGGATCATTGAAAACATATGAATGGTTGATTAGATAAAATTATTGCATCAATTTAAGTGTCTCAAATTTCTTTTTAATTTTTCTTATGTCTTTATTTTATTTTCAGAGACAGACAGAAAGCAAGCAGGGGAGGGGCAAAGAGCGAAGGAGACACAGAATCTGAAGCAGGCTCCAGGCTCTGAGCTAGCTGTCAGCACAGAGCCCGCTGCGGTCTCGAACCCACGGACTGTGAGATCCTGACCTGAGCCGAAGTCGGATGCTTAACCGACTGAGCCACCCAGGCGCCCTAAGTGTCTCAGATTTGATGACTATGTTGTGGTTATTTAAGACAATGCCCTTGGGGCATCTGGGTGGCTCAGTCAGTTAAGCCTCTGACTTTGGCTCAGGTCGTGATCTCGAGGTTTGTTGAGTTATATATAGCCCTGCATCGGGCTCTGCACTATGAGCGATGGAGCCTGTTTCCGATTCTGTGTCTCCCTCTCTCTCTCTGCCCTCCCTCCCTTGCTCATGCTCTGTCTCTCTCTCTCTCTCACTCCCTCAAAAATAAAGAAACAGTAACATTTTTTAAAAAAAAATAGAAAATGCCCTTATTCTTAATACATAGGAAGTAATATAAGGTAAAGGGAATTATAAGAGGATGGCCCTTCAAATGGTTCAGAAAAAAAGTAAGGAATATGGACAAATAAATTGATAAAACAAATATAAAATGTAAAGGATTTGGGAATCTGGGTTAAAGATATATGTGAATTTTGTGTATTATTCTTGTAATATCTGTATAAGTTTAAAATTATTATAATGAAAGGTTTTCTTAAGTATATGATTAAAGATTTTACTAATTCAGATTGTTCTTGTCCAATTAGTTTGAATTAGTAGGAAATGGCTCTAATTTGTTAAGTGGTACCTGGGGGCCTGTGAAAAATTCCTATCCTGGTGCCCACAGAGTCCTTATCAGTGAATCATATTCCAGAAACCTCTGTTGTGTGATTCTACTGGGACTTCTGACTTGTATATGTTTGAGGGAGTATGTTTGGGAAGAAAAGCAGAAGTTTCCTACTACTTAAGTCTAGAATGAAACAGAACTCACACTTTATATTTCAGAGGTCATCAAGCAGAAAAGTCAACGGGGAAATCCAGGCCAACTATAATTCCCATCATGACTAAGCAGCGTAAAGACTCTGATTACAATGACCTAGAAATGACCCGAGAGAGAAATCAGTCAAAGCAGGATCACTCATTTCTAGGATTCTTCGTAAGGTTTACACAGCGATTCATAAACCTTACCATTTACAATAAGCACAAACCTCTCATCACTACATATATTTCACTTTTGAATAAATACACAATAGAGCACCAAGCTATTTCTGCGAACTATATATGTTGTTTATATATTCATTTTTTAATGTTTATTTATTTTAAGAGAGAGAGCCAGTATGCACAAGCGGGGGGTGGGGGGCAGAGAGACAGGGAGAGAGAGAATCCCCAGTAGGCTCCGTATTGGTAGCACAGACCCCTATGCAGGGCTCAAACTCTCAACTGTGAGATCATGACCTGAGCCAAAATCAAGAATCCAATGCTTAACCGACTGAATCACCCAAGCACCCCGTGTTGTTTATATATTCTTAAGAAAGAAAAGTTTAGCTAGAGAAACAAGTTGCCAAGTATATAGGGAATGTGTATGTTCATCTTAAATCTGAGCTTCAGACATTAAAAATCTAGTATGCTAATTGTATGCCTTGGATTTCTTAGCTCTGAAAGACAGCATATTCTTCAAAAGCTATCATTTCATTTTCATTGACTACAAAATAAAAACAATACTGGTTTCCTTCAAACCTGTTCAATCCTCTTAGAAAGGCAGGAACGCTTTCATCTGAAAAATGAAATCTTAGAAGTTGTCTGGCTTTTTTCTCAGAGTCCCTGAGATCCTTGATGTTGTCTAGTCCAGTATTTTTTAATTTTCTTTTGTTTGTTTCTTTGCTTTGTTATTCCTCAAACACCAGTCTCCAGCCTCAGGGACTTTGCACTTACTATTGTGTTGTTTGAATTTTCTTTTCTTTTCTTTCCTTTCCTTTCCTTTCCTTTCCTTTCCTTTCCTTTCCTTTCCTTTCCTTTCCTTTCCTTTCTTTTCCTTTATTATAGTTTGTAATACAGTATTATTCACAGTAAAAAAAAGAAGTCACTAGGAGTCAATTAATTGTAAATAATGATGAATAGAAATTTCAGCTCTAATGTTGTTGACTATATGACTTTCAGCAAATAATTTATCTCTTTGAGCCTCAGTTTCCTCACAAATAGAGGTTTCTACGAAGGACAAGCAGAACAGTTGAGGGATCTAGAAACCACAGGACCGAGAAAATTGTTTAGGAGAATTGCTGTATCATCACACACCTATTAAAATGGCCAAAATCTGGAACACCTACCCCACCAAATGCTGGTGAGAATATGGAACAACAGGAAATCTTAATTTATCACGGATGGGATAGCAACTGGTGGAGACACTTTGGAAGACAGTTGGTGATTCCTTATAAAACCAAACATACACTCACCATATGATCCAACCATCTTGCTTCCTGGTATTTACCCATGGAGTTGAAAACTTATGTCCACACAAAAACCTGCATATGGATGTTTATAGCAGCTTTATTCATAACTGCCGGAACTTGGAAGCAAGTTGTCTTTCAGAAGGTGAATGGATAAACTGTGGTATATCCACACAATGGAATATAATTCAGCACTAAAAAGAAATGAGCTATCAAGCCACGAAAACACAAGGAAGAAACCTAAATGTGTATTACCAAGTGACAGAAGCAATCTGAAAAGGCTACATACTGTATGATTTCAACTATATGACATTCTGGAAAAGGCAAAATTATGGAGACTGTAAAAAGACTGGTGGTTGCCTGGTGATTGGTGGTGGGGATGGTGGGGGTTGGGAGAGATGAATACATAGAGCACAAAGGATTTTTAGGGCAGTGAAAATATTCTGTATGATACCATAAAAATGGTTACATGTCATTTAACAAAATTTTTTTAATGTTTTATTTATTTCTGAGAGAGAGACAGCATGAGCAGGGGAGGGTCAGAGAGAGAGGGAGACACAGACTCTGAAACAGGCTCCAGGCTCTGAGCTGTCAGCAAAGAGTCTGACGCGGGGCTGGAACCCACGAAACGTGAGATCATGACCTGAGCCCAAGTCGGACGCTTAACCTACTGAGCCACCCAGGCGCCCTTGTTACATGTCATTTATACGTTTGTCTAAACCCGTAGAATGTACAACACCAAGAATGAATCCTAATGTAAGCTATGAACTTTGGATGATTATGATGTGTCAGTGTGGGTCTATCAGTTGTAACAAATGTACCGCTCTTGTGGGGACAGATGATAATGGGGGGGGGGGTCTGTGCATGTGTGGGGACAGGGTAGGTGTGGGATCTCTTTATACCTTCCTCTCAATTTCTCTGCAAACCTAAAACTACTCTTAAAAAATGGTCTTAATTTTTAAAAAGTCTGCTGCATTAAAAACAAACCTGAAGAGCAATTAATGTTCTTAAGTAAGTTGAAAAGTTTTAGAATTTAGTTTTATTCTCTACTATCCTTCAAAGAGAAAACTTTCAAGAAGATAAAAAAAAAAGAAATCTCCCCTTTCCCAACTCACTAACATGCATTGCCTACAGATTTCTTCTGAAAGATTCTTTTGTTCCCTACACCCACTGACATTTCTGGGTGTTCTTTAATGCTGCCCCCTACGCAGGAAAAATCTTTACCTTCTTATCCCACAAGCCAACTCTGTGTCCTCTCTCAAATTCTCCATTAAGTTTGATTTCTTACAGAAATCCTAACTCAACTCTAAAGCTTGACTTCTTCCAGAAATTCTAACTCATCTCTAAAATTTAACTTCTGGGGTGCCTGGGTGGCTCAGTTGGTTAATCGTTCAGCTTTGGCTCAGGTCATGATCTCACGATTTGTGGGCTCGAGTCCCACATCAGGCTTTGTGCTGACAGCCAGCTTAGAGCCTGGAGCCTATCTTCAGATTCTGTG
Source organism: Crocuta crocuta (assembly GCF_008692635.1). Taxonomy (NCBI): domain Eukaryota; kingdom Metazoa; phylum Chordata; class Mammalia; order Carnivora; family Hyaenidae; genus Crocuta; species Crocuta crocuta. Next base: position 14,481,694 of record NW_027532015.1, read on the forward strand.
TTTCCCTTTCTCTCCGACCCTCCCCTGCTCAAGCTGTGTCTCTCTCTCTCTTTCTCTCTCTCAGAAATAAATAAAAACATTTAAAAAATTAAAAAAAAATTTTAATTCCAAATTTGAAAGGAGTTTGCATTTAATATAGTTTGCAAGAATTATAATTGATTTTCTTATTCCCCCCTTTTTTGGGGGGTTATATAAGTCTTATCCTTTTTGGGACAAATTTAGTGAATAAAATATTTATAAGGAAATTAAGATGCTTATAAAAATCTTTTTAATGTTTTTTTATTTATTTTTGAACGAGAGAGAGAGAGAAAGAGAGAGAGAGAGAGAATCAGTGGTGGAGGGGTAGAGACAGAGGGAGACACAGAATCCAAAGCAGGCTTCAGGCTCTGAGCTGTCAGCACAGAGCCCAACACAGAGTTTGAACTCACAGACTGCAAGATTGTGAACTGAGCCCAAGTTGGACTCTTAACCGACTGAGCCACCCAGGTGCCCCAGTTTTAAGGTATTTTTTTAATGGAGAGAGCAGTGGACTGGATGTCAGGACTCTCTGCTTTATGTCTTGAGGCATATTGCTTTACCATTTTGGTAGTCTATTTTCTCATCTGTAAAGTAAGTATGACACATTCGGATCCTTTTTAATCTCTTAATATTATTATTTCAAGACTTGCTATAAAGACAAGTTATTTTGGTTGAAAGCTATTTTTATTCAAACTAAGACCACCAGAGGGTGGCCAGGCTTTATCCCAAAACTTGGACTCTGTATTTCACATATAACAATAGCATTTCCTTTTATTAGTGAGTTTCAGTAGCATCACAGACCAAAGCTTAATTCAGAAAGTAAATGTTGCTGAAAATCACGCTCCTCAAGAAGAAAGCTAACAGTACCACAAAATTAAAATGAATAAAAGGACAACAACTTGGTGTTTTTCAAATTTCACCACGTGTTTTAAAGATCTTCTTCCAAAGATTAAGAATATGCAGAAGTTTTCTTACTGTGTACTTTATAATTGAAAAAAATTAACACATGCACATGGTTAAAAAATAATTCAGAGAGTGTATAGCGAGAAGTGAGTATCCTTCTCACTCTAGACCCTTTAATTTCTCAGTTTCCTTCCTCAGAGAGACTATATTGTTTACTGGGGAAAAAAGTACAGAACGCTGCTTATAAAATGCCACCAGTTGTGTTTTCGAAATATGTGTATGTGTGTCTGTCTCCTGCTTGTAAATTCATTGAATGTTTCTAGAAGGAAATACAAGGAGATGGGTAACAGCAGTTGCCACTGGGAAGGAAAATGGAGACCTAAAGCGACAAGATGGAATCAAGACTTACTAGTCAGTATTATACTTCTATTACCTTTTAATTTTATACCATATGCAACTATCAATTCAAAATCCCCACAATATATCCTGAAGATCATTCCATATCTGTGCATAGTTCTGTCTCATGCTTTTTAACAATAGAGAGGATTCTTAATCTACTTGAGATCATATATATTCAGCTTTACCCAAGATAATATTGTTGAGAATGGGCTTTGGAACTAAGCAGATCAGGATTGAAGGTCAGGCTTCATTACTAACTATGAATATAACAGTGGGCAGGTTACTTTTCATTTCCTTCTCTGTAAGTGGATATAATAATAGTCCTTAGGGCTGTTGTAAGGATTTAACGAGCAAATTATGCAACGAGCAGTATTATGCCGAACACAGAGTAAGCAACTCAGTGAAGTTTAGATTTCTTTCTCTCTGGGCTTGTTGAAAAAAAAAATTGATTAAATGCCTGTAGTAGAAAGACAAAGGTGTGTTTTTATTGTTGTTACGAACTACAATGGTGTTTGTAGTAGACTTCTATTCGGAAAAAAATAGATACTGAATAGTTAAGTGTGAAACTAAATGTGTACCCTTTGAAAGGCAGCTGGTCTTCTTTCTCAGGCAGTTCAATGAGGAAAATGAAAGAGTATGGAGCAATTATCCAGTCTTATTGTCAGCTAAGCTATACAATTTGAATAACTTAGGTCAAAAATGAGGAAGTTGTTTGAGTCTTTAACATATGGCATATGGAGCTTATGGATTATGTCACCACAATTACACAGAAATGATAGTAGAACATTGCTCTTCGTGTTATTACTTGTGATAGATTGTCTGGATTGTATTCTTCCCTCCCTGAACTTATACGTTGAAGCCTCAACCCCCAATGTGACTATATTTGGAAATAGAGCCTCAATTACCTAGGGAGGTAGTTGAGGTTAAATGAATTCATGAAGGTGGGGCCTTAAGCCAGTGAGATTGGAGTCCTTATAAGAAGAGGAAGAGACATTGGATCTCTCTCTCTTTCCTGTGCATATACGGAGCAAAGGCCATGTGAAGGTGACTGTCTATAAGCCTAAAAGAGACCTCTCCTAGAAACTGAAGTTGCTGGCAACTTCATCTTGGACATCTAGCCTCCAGAACTGTGGGAAAACCAATGTCTGTTGTTTAAGCCACCTACCTGTAGGTACTTTGTTATGGCCGCCTGAGTAGACTCATTCACTACTGAAGGAATTTCCTTCTTGTCAGGACAACTGGACAATGTGCTCCCGCTTCTACTGATATATCTTCAGTCAAAATTATTTCTATCTTCAGTCAAAATTATTTCTAAGACAAAAAAAAAAGACATGGACAGTACAAATTCAGAAACTTTTCAAGAATTTCATGATTACTCTAGCAGTGAAATAAACTGCTCTGACAGTAACTGAATTTAATCACCTTCATTTTACAAATTGGGAAACTGAGGCCAAAAGAAAGGAAGTCAACTCGGCCAGAACTGAGTGTAATCAGGTGCCCAGAGCTCTTCCCATTACACCTGCTGCTTTAGAGCCACAAGTCTTGTTCATTCCGGGGATTCAGGGCGCGGTAAAGAGGTGGGGAGGGAACAACTAGCTGCAGTTTCGTGCCCGGCCATCCCACTTAAAAGGCCAAGGATTTGGGGATACATACTATCTTCCCTGAAACCAAAATAGGACTCCTCAGAGAAGGTTTTTGTTTTTCGTTTTTCCTTATTTAGGAGATCAGTGGAGATCTTTTTTATTTTAATTACAAATACATTAAGGAATTTGCAGATTATTCTGAGAACCAAGAATGGTGCATTTTCCTTAATGAGATGGGTGACAGCCCATACACCATACTCCTCCAACAACCAATAACTGTCTAGGTGGGACAATCAGCACTCTAAAAATTTATAGGTGGGTAAATATAATATATGATTTTTTCAAAAGCACAATAACCCCAAAAGTACTACATATACATATATATGATAATTGTCCCATGTGATAATCTAAAATTTCTCCTTATAGGGGCACCTGGGTGGCTTAGTCGGTTAAGCCTCCGACTTTCGCTTAGGTCATGATCTCGCGGTTCGTGGGTTCGAGCCCCGCGTCGGGCTCTGTGCTGACTGCCAGCTCAGAGCCTGGAGCCTGTTTCGGTCTGTGACTTCCTCTCTCTCTGACCCTCCCCTGCTCACGCTGTCTCTCTCTCTCTCTCTCTCCTAGAAATAAATAAAACATTAAAAAAATTTCCTTTAAAAAAAATAAAATTTCTCCTTATAAATCTATCTATCTATCTATCTATCTATCTACCTATCTACCTATCTATCTGTTTATAGATAGATACATGCATACATAATTCATATTGAATATTAAGATATCTGTAACAAAGACTGTCGCCTATCCAGTATCCATTTTCTCCCTCTTCCCTGGTAATAAAACTACTAAAATGATGGTTGCATGTATGTGCCCAGGTTAAAAGTTACAGTTTCCATCCTCCCTGATAGATGTTCTTTCTCTAAGTGGACATAAGCAGGTAAGGATTCGAGGAAAACTATTTTAAAAACAGTTGATTAGTAATCAGGCATTCCCCTCCTTCCTGCTGCCTGGAATATGGATGTGATGGCTGGATTACAACAGCCATTTTCTAATCATGAGGAGAGCATGAGGATGGAAGCTATGAGATGGGGATGAAAAAGGGGAAACAGTGAAGGAGTTTAGATCCTTGGTGACAATGGAGCCACCAATGAAGTCCTGGACGAACTAAATCTGGACTTATTTTACAGGAGAGAAAAATGTATTATCTTTTTTGAACCTCAATAATTTTAGATTTTTATTATATGTACTAACTGGAGTATATGTTCCTTAAGGGCAGGAATCGTTGCCTGCTATGTTCACTGGTATATTCCAGGGGCCTGAAATAGGCATTCAGAAAAATATTACTGTTGAGTGAATGCAATGTAATACAAACCTAAACTCTCACTGTATTTTTTGTAATACTGTAAAGGGTAAGCTGAGAAAATTCTGGAATTTGTGCAATGCTAAATGGAGATTAGCAAACACAAAGCAGCTGGAACCTTGGCAAAGAATGGCGCAAGGAGATTTTTCCAATCTAAGCTAAAAATAGTGTGGGCTCTCTGGGAAGGACAGAGGCTGGTTCCAGCTGAGGTAATCTGTTTACAGTGATCTTGACCATGGAAAAAAATCTGAGGGGCTCTGAGGTATTAGCCTCTCCTTACCATGCATTATAAGACTATAACATTGTGAAATATTTCATCCCACCAGCAAGGTTTTCAAGAATGATGCAGGGGCACATGGGTGGCTCAGTCCGTTAAGCATCTGGCTTGGGCTCGGGTCATGATCTCATGCTTCATGAGTTCGATCCCCGCGTCAGGCTCCATGCTGACAGCTCAGCCTGGAGCCTGCTTTGGATTCTGTGTGTCCCTCTTTCTCTGTCCCTGCCTCTCTCTCTCTCTAAAATAAAATAAAACATTAAAAAAATTTTTTAATAAATGATGAAATATATAAATAAATAATACTACACTCCTCCAATACTGGATTTTGGGCATTTTGAAATAATATCCAGGTCTAATTTGCTTGGTCTCCAGTGTCTTAAAGAATGCCTGATACATAATAAACCTTCTGTAAATGTTGACAACTCAAGTTGAATTGGAGAAGTGAAATAGGAAACGTAAAATATTTCTTATATTCTCCTACCCCTCGCCTTCTCTTCCTCCATACCGCTCCCCAGACTTTCACTTCTCAAGTGGAATCCAGGTTTGCTAGAAGTATCGATGGAAGTTAAGGACTGACTGAAATTCCAGTACTAGAAATGTATTCCCTGTGAATTTTTTACATGATTTGTTGGAAATTCTTCTCTTAAACACAAGTAGGCTATATGACAAAGAATATTGAATTTTAATCTCAGTTTGCCTTTTACTTCTGAGTTCTGTACTTTCCCTAGAATTTTGTTTCTTTCTATGTAAACTAGAAGTTTACACTGCATCAATCATTTCTAGCTAGGGGGTGGGGACTTGAAGACTATAACAAGATTAGATAAACTATTCTAAATATTTCAAAAGCCAAACAGGAACTGCACATTTATAATTCCGCAGCAGAGGCCAGCGTAAAATTCTAATTCTCTTTGTTTTTAGGCTAACATCATAGGGATGCAAGGTTATTACAAATTATATGATTATGAACAAGTTCTCTGTTGTTGATATTAATTTCAGACTGATCACTTAGGAAATCATGACATTTCTGAGTTTATGAGAGAAAAATCTTTGAAAAAGTTTATAGGTTTTAAACGGTTCATCTTTAAGGTTCTGGACAGTCAAGAGGACTAAGGCACAGAGTTGCTGTCTGTTATTCATACCTTATCATGCATGAGTCTTCAGCTTCAATGGGCCATAATTGATAAAAAGATGTTGTATCCATTTATACATGTTTTAATATATGTATCATATTGTGAAATGATAAATACAATCAAACTTAACACACCCATCACCTTATATAGTCACCTTGTGTGTGCAGGGAGGGTGGCTGGGTGGGTGAGAACACTTAACATCTACCTTCTTTTTTTTTTTAACATTTTATTTTTTATTTTTTTACAAATAGTTTATTGTCAAGTTGGTTTCCATTAACATCTACCTTCTTAGCCAATTTCAAGTATACAACACAATAGTGTTAACTACCAGTCATCATGCTGTACTTTAGATTTCCAGAACTTATTCGCCTTGCATAATTGAAACTTTGTATCCTTTGACCAACATTTCTTCATTTTACCAACCTCAACCTCCTGGAAATCACCATTCTATTCTGCTTCTATGAGTTCAACTATTTTAGATTCTACATATAAGCAAGATCATATGTGTTTATCTTTCTGTGTCTAGTTTATTTCAGTGAGTATAGTGTAACAAATCACAAGATTTGCTTTGTTCTTAAGGCTGAATAATATTCCCTTATTGTGACGTTTAGTATTAGTCTGGAAGAAGAGGGAGGACACTAGGTCATTCAAAGCCTGTAGAGAGACTGTTTATAGAGTGCTTACAGCACATACAGCAGCAGCAGCTCTTAGAAAGGGGGTCCTTAGAAAGGACCCCCTTTCTTGTTATAGTATGCTTGTCCTGTCCTCATCATCATGTGGGGATACTTGTTTTTTTCTCAACTGAGAAACTATTTTCATCTAAGCATTGATTAAATCGCAGAGCTGTACAGAGGCACCTGGGTGGCTTAGTCGGTTAAGCGTCCAACTTTCGCTTAGGTCATGATCTCGCGGGTCGTGGGTTCAAGCCCCGCGTTGGGCCCGGTGCTGACAGCCAGCTCAGAGCCTGGAGCCTGTTTCAGTCTGTGACTCCCTCTCTCTCTGACCCTCCCCTGCTCACACTGTCTCTCTCTCTCTCTCCTAGAAATAAATAAAAACATTAAAAAATTAAAAAAAAAATCGCAGAGCTGTACATATCCAAACTTGGCCAATGCTGTAGAAGACCATTTAACTAAAATACTGTAGGCGTGCATGGCTAAGGATCCATAATTATATATTTAAAATTTAAAAATATAATTTTTGGGGCACCTGGGTGGCTCAGTCGGTTAAGGTTAAGTGTCCAACTTTGGCTAAGGTCATGATCTCATGGTTCCTGTGTTCGAGCCCTGCATCAGACAGCTCAGAGCCTGGAACCTACTTCGGATTCTGTGTCTCCCTCTCTTTCTGTCCCTCCGTTGCCCATCCTCTGTCTCTGTCTCTGTCTCTGTCTCTCTCTGTCTCAAAAATAAATAAATATTTAAAAAATTAAAAAAATAAAAATATAATTTTTGTTTTTATAACTGACATGGTGACCTCATAAAGACTCAAATTGCAAATTCTTACCAACTCACATAATTTTGAAACTAGTTTATTTTTCCCATGGAAATAGATAAGAAGTAAAATACTTGAAATACATGGCCTTTCTACCCAGGTGAATCATTATCCTAGGTAAATGGATAAGTTACTATATTTAAGACTGTGTATGGTAGTACAGGAAAGAATTCCAGAAAAGGATGAGTGATTTCTTTTTTCTTTTTTTCTTAGTTTTGTACAGCATTATGCTGGGCACATGGTAAAGCTTTAATCAATATTTGCTAGAGGGTAACATAATCATCACTCAAGTACTTCAAGCATTATCTTCAAATGTATGATGGATATCTAGAATGATGTACTTTAAGAGTGCTTCCAGCTCTAAGAGTCAATAATTGTGGGCTAATTGTTTACGTCACTCATTTTATATCATTCATCACCTATTATTTTAGTTATACTTTCCTGTTAGAAGTTTTAGAATCTTGTGGGAATGTAAAATGGTGCAGTCAATGTGGAAACAGTATGACACTTCCTCAAAAAATTAAACACAGAATTAGATATGATCCAGCAATTCCAATTCTGGATGTGTACCCAAAAGAATTTAAAGCAGGGACTCAAACATATATTTGTACACCCATGTACATACCAGCAATGTTCACAATAGCCAAAAGGTGGGGGAAACCCTGTGTTTATCCACAGATAATGGATCAGCAAAATGTGGTATATACATATAATGGAATACTGTTCAGTCTTAAATAGGAAGTAAATTCTGATACATGCTACAACATGAAGGATAAACTTTTGAAGACATTATGCTAAGTGAAAGAAGCCAGCCAAAATGGGACAAATAATATATTATTCTACTCATATGAGGTACCTAGAGTAGTCAAATCCATAGAGACAGAAAGTAGAAATGGTAGTTGCCAGGGGGAAAAGGCGTGGAGACAATGGAGAGTTAGCATGTTAATGACTATAAAGTTTCAATTTGGGAAGATAAAAAGCTCTGGAGCAGATGGATGGTGGTGATGTTTGCCAAACAGTGTGGATGTACTTAATGCCCCTGAACTTTACATTTAAAAATGGTTAAAATGAGGGGTGCATGGGTGGCTCAGTTGGTTAAGAGTCCAACTTTGGCTCAGGTCATGATTTCACGGTTTGTGAGCTGTCAGCTCAGAGCCTGGAGCCTGCTTTAAATTCTGTGTCTCCCTCTCTTTCTGCCCCTCCCCTACTCATGCTCTGTCTCTCTCTCTCAAAAATAAACATTAAAAATTTTAATTAAAAAATGGTTAAAATGATAAGTTTTACGATATGTAGATTTTGGCACAACAAAAAAGTTTTTGAAGCCTAACTAGAGTGTTTGGTCTGGGATACATATTTACTATGCTTCTATGTAAAAAGAAAAACAAAAATCTGTGAGTGAATGATTTAATCTGACACTGTAAAATGCATTTAATCATTTTCCTTGTGTTCTGAAAAGACAGAGTTGTTAACAGCACAGGTTTTGGGAATCAGAGTCTTAGGGGTAGACCTAGGCCTCGTGGGTTTTACTTTTGTGATGAGAAGAATCTGACATCTATGTGTCCTTTTAGCTCTTGGGTAGGATTAATATTTATGTGATGGTGTAAAGGTACTCACAGCTCCTCGATTGTGTATTGGATAAATTGGACAAATGGGTGGATGTATTCATTAAATGGATATTGGCTACAACGGATAAATGTCTAGATAAATAAATGGGTGCCTTGTCTGTAAGCTCAACTCAACAAAATAAGATAGGGTATGGTAATAACATGGTGTATGGCCCCCTCAAGCCTCCATAATGATAAAATCTCCCTCAAAATTTTGAAGTGAGGATTAAATGAGATAGCGTGGGTAACTATAAGCTCTCCATTGCTGGAGGCTCTTATTTTTGTTGTACTTTCTTACTCTGTTCAAATACTAAACTTACTTCTTCAAAGCATAAAATTTAATCCTCTCGTTCCTATTTCACTCTTAATTCTCTGCTTTAATCTCTTCCACTATCACTAAGAAATAAGAGTTTCCCAGTGTTAGGACTTTGCTCATGCTTTTCTCATGTACTCTCCAAAATGATTTAGAAAAAATTATGAACCCCCCATAGCTGTAAGCTCTCTAAAATGTTTTCTCATTAATTTTAAATAGCTGCAAATGATGTAATGTCATGATTATTGAAAAATAGTGTCATTTTTAAATTCAAAATATTTTGTCACTCTTAAATGTCTCCAATTGATTCTGGAAACAATAGCCATTTGACACAACTATTGTATTAGTTATCTAGTGCCCTGTATCAAATTGTCCCTGTACTTAGCAGTTGAGAACAACCATGAATTTCCTCACAGTTTCTCCAGGTCAGGTCACTCTAAATCTCTTACAAGTCTGCCATCAAGGGCCAGGGCTTCATTCTCATCTGAAGCCTTGACTAAATAGAGTTTGCTTCCAAGTTCACTCACATAATTGTTGGCAAGATTCAGTGCTGTGTGGACTGTTGGACTGAGGGTCTGGTTCTTTGCTGGCCAATGGCAAATCCTCCCTCAGTTCCTTGTCACATGAGGATCTCCATATGGCAGTTCATTATCTGACGTGTGCATGCATGTGTGTGTGTGTGTGTGTGTGCGTGTGAAAGACAGAGGAAGAGAACAAAAAAGGATGAGCAAGATGGAAATCACACTTTCTGTAATGTAATCTTAGAAGCTGCATTCTGTCACTTCTGCTGTATTCTCTGTTAAAAGCAAGTCAGTCGGTCAAAACTCTCCTCAAGGGGACGGGATTACACAGGCCATGAATGGCAGAGGAAGGAAGCACTATAGGCCATCTCATAGAGGCTGCCTACCTTTTCACTACCTTTATCGCTTTTTAAAAAATGTTTGAACAAGGTCATCTTTAACTATTAGAGAATTTATCATTTTTTTTGTCCTTGAACTCATAATTCTATTATTTTCCCCTGAATTTTGTTTTAATGTAATATACATTTATGCGTGGAATTATTTTACTGGTTTCCTTATCACTATATACATCACTATGAGAAAATTATGTATATAAATTGAAATTCTAAAAAGTTTCCTATCATCATATGACTTTAGGGATTATTTTTTCCCTAGGATGTATTATCATTTATTTATTAGTAGTTCTCGTAGCACTAGTATTATGATTAATATTATCAAATTGACCAAAATTATTAAACATCTGATAAAATTTGATAATTATTAAATACAAGTAAAATGTCATTGGAAATACATTACTTAATTCAATAAGGTTGTTAATTTTTTTCAGTTAGTTCACTTATCCTTTCTTGAGTGAGTATGAGTTACTGTTAGAATGAGTCAAGGTCACTAGGAAATGAGGAGCTAATAATGTTCATTAATGATAGTTGTTAAATGCCTTATTTTTAGAGAAACGAATTCCCATTAAGCCACTCTAAACCTAATAGGTACAAGGGAGAAATAATAAATGAGCAGAGACATGCTTGATCAATGATAGTCAACTGAAGTAAAAGCTAATATGAATTTAAAGTATGTAACAAGCTTTTGAGAAAAGTTAACAAAAATGTTTCCTCAGCAAGTATGACTATATATTCATGTAAATGGAAAACATCCACTTACTTCCTAAAATGATAAACAATTCTGAAAACGTTCCCTCCACCCTGGCAGCGCAACAAAGGTGCATTTGTGAAGGACACAGAAAAGAAAATGTGTGATAGAAGAAACCTGCATTTCAGAGCCAATCTCTTTTCCCTGAGAAATCTGTAATAACCAGGAGGAATAGCAGGTACATTATTTTCAGGGCTCTTCTCTTCTGCATGCTTTGCCTCAGTGTAAAAGGTAAGAGGGACTTATCTGGCAGAACCACACAGACACTCAGAAATTGCAATCAGCATCATGTTCACACAAGTGTGACAGAACTATAATTTCTGCCTTTGGTTACAACGGCCACGATTGGTATGATAAAGACATCTCGTTTGAGAATAAACATGGAATGTTTTTTATTTTCCAATTATTGCCAACAACTATTTCTTATCTAACCCCCTTCATGCTGGGTAGCAGGACTCTTGGTGAAGACACAGGCTTTTTTTGTGACTACGATGCTTAAATACTTATGAAGTATTATTTGTGTCACAAAGCTAAGGACGCAGTAAGAGCTGATGGGAATAATGCTATGGGATTCATGCAAAAGCAGGTTAGATTAGGTAATTCCTTTCAGTATACGAATGATAATTTTAAAGCTCTGCAGTTATTGATTCCGTCTATCCAGCAGTCCTTAACCCCTTCTTGTCTCTCTGCCTCTCACTTGACAGGTGTGGCTTTAAGAGCAAGACTGAGCCTCTCATAGTACCCCAATCTAGATGCAGTGTGGTTCCGGAAATACACACATGGAGGCTAAACCAACAACCTCCCCCCTTTTGGAAGCAGAAGAATGATTTGTAAATTTCAGGACTCTTAAAAACATTCCAAATTTGGGCATTTTATATTAAATATATTTTAAATATCTAAAAGGATAAGATATTCTACAATGAATCTGGGAGATTTAAGTTTTTACCTTAATTTTTAAAGAATATAGTTTTACTAGTTTTCTTAGCAGTGATAAGTACAGTTGCTAAAGAATACCAAATTGGGAATTGGGATATGACGTTTGATTGCATACACAAATTTAGAATTGTGTTCTAAAATTAGTTATATTTATGTAAATGTAATAAAAGTATGGGGTTTCAGATGAAATATATTGTGCTTGAAGTGTGTAGTGACTGGTTCTACCATGAGTTAGGAAAATGAAAAATTTCAGAACCTATAAAGAAGTTTCTGTTTTAAAAGGCTGGGTAAAGTTTTTAGTCAGGTTGTGTCAGGTTGTGTGTGTGATGTGTGTGTATGTGTGAGAGAGAGAGAGACAGAGACAGAGAACAAGAGACAGAGAGAGATTTTAAGAACCGGCTCATGGGATTGTAGGGGTTGGCAAACCCAAAATACATATAGCAGGCTAGAAACTCAAGGAAGATTTCTTTGTTACAATCTTGAGGCAGAATTCCTTTTCCAGGAAACCTCAATCTTTCTTCTTAAAGCTGATTGGAACTGATTGGATGAGACTCACATACACTATAAAGGGTAATCCACTTTATTTAAAGTTAAGTGTTGTAAATTTTAATCATTCTGCGAAATACCTTCATAGCAATATCTAGACTAGGGTTTGCACAAACTTGGCAATATAGTCTAGCCTAGCTGACAGATAAAATTAACCACATGGGCAACAGTCACATGAAAAGGTGCTCAACATCACTAATCATCAGGGAAATGCAAATTAGAACCACAATGAGATATCACCTAACACCTGTCAGAATGGTTAAAATCCAAAACATAAGAAACAACAAGTGTTGGCAAGGATATGGAGAAAAAAGAACCCTCATGCATTATTGGTCAGAATGCAAACTGGTGCGGCCACTGTGGAAAACAGTATGGAGGTCCCTCAAAAAATTAAAAATAGAATCACCATATGGTCCAGTAATTCCACTACTGGGTATTCATCCAAAGAAAATGAAAACACTAATTTGAAAGGATATATGCATCCCTATGTTTACCTCAGCATTACTTGCAATAATAAAATTATGGAAACAGCCTAAGTGTCCATCAATAGATGAATGGATAAAGAAGTGGTATACAGACAGAATTGAATATTACTCAGCCACAAAAAGAATAAAATCTAGCCATTTTCAACAACATGGATGGATCTAGAGAGTACAACACTAAGGGAAATAAGTCAGTAGGAGAAAGACAAATATCATATGATTTCATTCCTATGTGGAATTTAAGAAATAAAACAAATGAATAAAGAAAAAAGAGACAACCCAAAAAACAGACTCTTAACTATAGAGAACAAACTGATGGTTACCAGAGGGGTGGTGGGTGTAGGAATGGGTGAAATAGGTGAAGATTAAGGGTACACTTATCATCATGAGCCCTGAGTAATGTATAGAATTGTTGAATCACTATATTGTATACTGAAACTAATATAACACAGTATGTTGACTATACTGGAATTAAAATTTTAAAAAGTAACCAGTGATTCAAATTAATTAATTGATACTGTCCAAAGAAATTGTGATTTAAAAAATTTTTCTTGGTTGGCTTTTGGAGATTTTAGTTCACAAACTATTAAGACAATACATACTTATATTTATTCAAAGGTCTCTTATTCATTGGAATCCTGTAGTAGAGATTAGAGATAACTGCGATTAAAATAAAGGAGAAATAAATATGACACTTTGACCAACACATCAAAAGAGGATTTCAGACAATCTCAAAGGCAGCCTATATTTACATGTATAAATCTTTGCTATTCATATGGAATTCCAAGATATCAAGATAATCTTTGATCATCTCGTTGGAAAATGAAAGACTATCACTGATATTGGGTCAAGATATTTACAAACTGGGAGAATCATTTGGATTTATACAAGCATTCCCTTTTCATATAATAATGTTACATAACATGATATAAAGCTGATAGGGAAATGTTTGTCTTTTTAAAGAAGAAAAATGTGAAGCTCAGGAAAGGGAGCAAAGTAAATTTAAAAGCTGAAGAATCTCCTTTAACATTCATGAAACTCAAATTACATGTATTTTTGATCACTTGATATTATCCCACAGATCATTAGGCTCTCATTTTTTTTCTGTGTTTTTTTTCCCTGTGTGTTTCTATTACTTCAGTTTCAATGATCATTCCTTCTGTAGTGTCTAATTTGCTATTAATCCCATCCAAGTAAACTTTATAATTTAAACCAGCATAGTTTTGGGGCGCCTGGGTGGCTTAGTCGGTTAAGCGTCCGACTTTCGCTTAGGTCATGATCTCGCGGTTCGTGGGTTCGAGCCCCGCGTCGCGCTCTGTGCTGACTGCCAGCTCAGAGCCTGGAGCCTGTTTCAGTCTGTGATTCCCTCTCTCTCTGACCCTCCCCTGCTCACGCACTCTCTCTCTCTCTCTCCTAGAAATAAATAAAACATCAAAAAAAAAATAAAAAAAAAATAAACCAGCATAGTTTTCATATCTAGAAATGCCATTTCATTTTTTGTTACATCTTCCATTTCTTTTCTCATTTTGTTCATGTGTCCTTTTGCATCCTTGAGCATTTATGCATATTTATCATAGCTGTTATAATGTTTTTGTCTACTGATTGCATCATCTCTGTCATTTCTGGGCCTATTTCTACAACTGATCTTTGTTCCATTTTTTTCCCCTCCTTTGTCTACTAAGTGTTGACAGGATGGTAGGTGTTTCGTGTTTTACTTTACTGGATGCTATATTTTTGTTATATTCCTTTAAAGGGTATCTGATTTTTTTCTGGCAAGCAGTTATTTATTTATATGTGAACTTTCTTATTTCTAAGCGCATTCGAGGCAGGCCTAAATGGCCTTTACTGTAGAGACAATCTAGCTCACTTCTCAGTTGTGGATCTTCTGGAATCACCTATATATACTCCATTACTCAATGAATTCTCTCTGCTCTGGCTGGAGAACACCCGAATTCTCCTCAGCTCTGTGTGAGCTCAAAAAATTGTTTATGCTAGAAATCTCTGATACGTTTTCCTCAGAGGGTGCTCTTGCCTGGCCTTATGAGGTTTCATTCTATGCACATGCAGTGTGGTATCAAAGGTCTTGTGTGCAAATTTCTGGAATTCTTTCTCTGCAAAGATTCCTTCTCTTGTCTACTGTGTCCTTCATGTTTTAATGGCCTTAGTCTCCCCAAATTTCAACCTTTTATCAACCAATGATATCTGCCTTCTGTTGGAATTTTCCTTCCCTGCATCACTATCCAGAAATTGCCTTGTGACAGAAGAATCACCCTGTTCCTTTATGTACTTTCGAAGTTCCCAGTCATGCACTGCCTGTTGTCCAGGATCCAAAAATACAAGGAGTAGAAAGCTGTATGTAGTGTGTTACCATTTTATTAAGAAAGTGAGCATACACTTATGTGTGTGTGTGTGTGAATTTATATTACAAAATTCAGTGAAAACATATTACTTTAAAAAAAGTTACCTGGACTTTGATTCTGGCCATAAAAGAGAAATAGGAACTAGAATTATCTTCTTAGTACAAATCACTAGAAAACTGGAAAAACTAGTTTTTCACTATTATGTGTAGAATAGTCAACATTCCTTTTTATGGCTGCATAGTAAGTACTCCATTTAGTGTATGTATCAGAGTTTATTAAACCAATTCCTGATGGACGAACACCAGGGTGATTTTCAATTTTTTGCTATTGTAAATAGAACTGAAATGAACAGCTTTTTAAAAATGTCTTTCACTATTTTACCAATTATCTTTGAAATATATTTTTATTATTTTTTTCAAGTTTATTTATTTTGAGAGAGAAAGACAGCATGTAAGCAAGGGAGAGGCAGAGAGAGAGAGAGAGAAAGAGAGAGAGGGAGAGGGAGAGAGAGAATCCCAAGCAGGCTCCATGCTGTCAGCACAGAGCCTAACAGAGGGTCCTGATCTCATGAACCATGAGGTCATGACCCGAGCAGAAATCAACAGTTGGATGCTTAAGGAGTCACCCAGACGCCCCTGAAATATTTTTAGAAATGGAATTGCTGGATCAAAGGGTAAGTGTATATATAATTTTGCTAGATATTGACAAATTTCTCTTTGCAGGTATTTTATAATTGTTTTTAATCCACCTGAAATGAATGAATGCCCATTTTCTTATAGAGTGTGTTATCAACCTTGTGGATTTTTGCCAACATATTAGGTGAAAGGTGATATGCTAGTGTAATTTTAATTTGCATTTCTCATTATAAATTATTTCTCACTGCACATCTTTTTACATGGGTAAAAGACATCTGTACTTTCATCTTCATGAATTGCCTATGGCCTCCTTTAGCTTATTTTTCTCTTCTTTGGTTTTGGTCTCTTACTTCTCTATTTTTAGAAACTCATTTTATGAGCTGTGAATCAGTTGTAGATATTTTTCCCAGTTCACTATTTGTCTGTCCAGTTCGCTTATATCTTTTGCCATGTAAAGATTTTTATTTCTATATTATCAAGTTTATCTATTTTTTCCTTTCCTGCTTTTGGATTTTGAGTCACAGTCCTGAAAGTGTTCCTTGCTCCTAGGTTGAAAAGAATGTACCCATATATTTACTGAGTGCTCATATAGTCTCTTTTTTGTTTTTTAATTTAATTTTAGACAGAGAGAGCTCTCGATGGGGGGAGAGGATCAGAGTGAGAGAGAGAGGTAATCTTAAGCAGGCTCCCGATGCAGGGCTCAATCCCGCAGCCCTGGGATCATGACCTGAGCAGAAATCAAGAGTCAGATGCTCACCAGGCTCTGTCACCCAGGAGCCTCAATATAGTTTCACTTTTTATAATTAAATCTCATATAATTAAATCTTTGGAATTTTTCTTGGTGTGTGGTGTGGGGAATGAATCCAATTTTATCTTTTCCATATGGCTTTGCAGTTATTCCAACATGAGTCTTTAAAGTCTTTCTTTTGCAATCATCTAAAAGGCTGTTTTTATCTTATACTAAATTTTCACATGTAATTGGATCCATTTCAGATTTTCTATTCTGTCTCATTGATATTTATCCATGAACCAGCACTGTTAATTTCAGAGGACTTACATCTTTAACAATTGTAGTGTCATTAAAAAAAAAAAATAGCTGTGACAAAGTCACAGATACTGGTTCTGTGGAGTGACCTCAGCTATAGCTTCTGGCCTTTGAAGGTTTTTGGTTTCCGTGTTTTCAAAACTGGGCCCCAGGCTTCCTTTGATGCCTTGAGCCCTAACACGTTTGCAAAAAAAAAAAAAAAACCCTTAGTTTTGGTGGTCAGAGTTGGTTTCTGTTGCTTGCTCTTACTGTGGCTGTGGCCTTCTGTATATATATTTCATGACATGTTTATCTAAGTTAAAGGGATGCCTTTAATAGTAAGAATTTTAGTCAAAGCGGACAGGGGAAGAAGAAGGCAAGACTTTGACAATCTGGAGAGAAGTATGTGGATGGAATAGAGGCAGCATGGGGCAGTTTTTAAATAGAGGAAGCTTTGGTTTTCCTTTAACAAAACATGAGGAGAACGATTTCTCTGGATTAAAATTGCTTTAGCTTACTAGGACATAAAGAGAAATTAAAGTGTTAGCAAGCATACTTTTACAAGAAACATATCAAAGATTCCACCAAATATCATTCCCACTTAAGGAGACTTGAGATGCAACAAGATCACTGCTCCTTCCCTAGTCCAGGCTTGGAATATTATCGAAGCGTTTTGCATTCAGCTGTAGGCCCAGACTTCTACATCGGCAAGAGTTTTCTTTCTAAAATATAGATTGGACCATATTACTCCTCTGCTCAAAATCCTTGAATGTCTCTCTTTCCTGGAGGATGAAGCTAAATTTATCCTTCATCAAGATGCTTCAAAGTCTGGCCTCAGCCTTAGTTTCCAAACTTGTTTTTTAGCAATTACCACACCAAACATGGAGTATCGTAGTAGTAATAAGAGTAGCTTTAAGGTAATAATAAGGGTAGCAGTGAAGAGGTGGTAGTGGTGGTGATAGTATAACTGTAAACACAAACAGGACCCACCCCCTGTTGACTCCAGTCTCAGATTATTCCCTAGGACTTCACTTTCCTTGGCTTCTGATCAAAGAGCTTGAAACACAACTACTATACACAACTTCCAGAATAATAAGAATGCACTTTTGACATGATATCTTTTTTAAAAATAGTTTATTGTCAAGTTGGTTTCCATATAACACCAAGTGCTCATCCCCACAAGTGCCCTCCCCCATGCCCATCACCCCCTTCCCCTCTCCCCCAACCCTATCCGCCCTCACTTTGTTCTCGGCATTCAAGAGTCTCTCATGATTTGCCTCCCTCACTCTCCCCAACTATTTTTCTCCTTCTTCTCCCCCACGGTCCTCCGTTAAGTTCCTCCTAATCCACCTATATGTGCAAACATATGATATCTGTCCTTCTTTGCCTGACTTATTTCACTAAGCATGACACCCTCAAGTTCCATCCACGTTGCTACAAGTAGCCAGATTTTATTCTTTCTCATTGCCATGTAGTATTCCATAGTATAAATATACCACATCTTCTTGATTCATTCATCAGTTGATGGTCACTTAGGCTCTTTCCATATTTTGGCTATTGTTGAGAGTGCTGCTGTGAACACTGGGGTACATGTGCTCCTATGCCTCAGCACTCCTGTGTCCCTTGGGTAAATTCCTAGCAGTGCTATTGCTGGGTCATAGGGAGGGGAGTTCTATTGTTAATTTTTTGAGGNTGATATCTGTCCTTCTTTGCCTGACTTATTTCACTAAGCATGACACCCTCAAGTTCCATCCACGTTGCTACAAGTAGCCAGATTTTATTCTTTCTCATTGCCATGTAGTATTCCATAGTATAAATATACCACATCTTCTTGATTCATTCATCAGTTGATGGTCACTTAGGCTCTTTCCATATTTTGGCTATTGTTGAGAGTGCTGCTGTGAACACTGGGGTACATGTGCTCCTATGCCTCAGCACTCCTGTGTCCCTTGGGTAAATTCCTAGCAGTGCTATTGCTGGGTCATAGGGAGGGGAGTTCTATTGTTAATTTTTTGAGGAACCTCCACACTGTTTTCCAGAGAGGCTGCACCAGTTTACATTCCCACCAACAGTGCAGGAGGGTGCCCGTTTCTCCACATCCTCGCCAGCATCTAGAGTCTCCTGATTTGTTCATTTTAGCCACTCTGACTGGCGTGAGGTGGTATCTCAGTATGGTTTTGATTTGTATTTCCCTGATGATGAGGGATGCTGGGCATCGTTTCATGTGTCTGTTGGCCATCTGGATGTCCTCTTGGGGGAAGTGTCTGCTCATGACATGATATCTTAATTCCAAATTTGGTAAATAGACGTTTTCAACTTTTCATCGCCCTTCTTTGAAACTTTATCATGCTGTGAAATGAAATGGTTGCATGTCTTCACACCAGAACAAAAAAAAGCAGGCTGTTTGATATTTTCTGAAGCAATGATCTTATCCTTTCATTATGATAAGGAGCAGTAGATAATAGCATAAGTTCTGGAATGAAACCCTGGTTTTGCTACTAACTCCTTGTCTGATATTGGGTAACCTTTTACTTCTGGACTCATCTAATGGGAGACTTGAGATATGCATATAAAGCTGCTAGTGTGGTGATGGACACTTAATTTTTCAACTGGAAATGGCCCTAATGTACATTTGACCATGTTATTATGAGTAAAGGAACTTAAGCATCGGTTACAGTGGTGGTAAATTATTAGTGTAAGAATATGAACCATTTGTCTTACAGAGTTTCCTACAGTTTAGATTCTACAAGTTGTGTCTCCAGAATATTTTGTCCCCTTTTGGTCCTCTATATTTCTGGGAATTAGTTGTGGAATCTCAGCCTCGGATGTTAGGGCTTTGATGAGATGAGATTCACGCCACTATTTTTGGTTTGACTACCTCATAATTGGTGGTGTGTTTTCCCATCAGGAAGCATATATCTGGTTCTCTCTCTCTCTTTTAGTGATGTTAGTGACTATTGATGATCCATACTGGATCCAAATTCATCATAAGTTTCAAACTGGTGATGTTCTAACATACGTCAGACTTGTTATGTGTATTAGCTAAAGTATTTCTATAAAGAGAAAGTTCCCCATCTACTGTTTTCTTACTCAGTGGTATTTTCATTCTTTATACATTTCAATTCAGTGTAAGAACTGGTATTTCAATGAAGACACAGTACATTAGAGCTTCAAAATATTTTTTCTTTTTTTAAACAATTTTTTTAATGTTTATTTTTGAGATAGAGAGACAAAGCGCGAGCAGGGAAGGGGTGGAGAGAGAGGGAGATACAGAATCTGAAACGGGCTCCAGGCTCTGAGCTAGCTGTCAGCACAGAGCCTGACGCGGGGCTTGAACCCACAAACCGCGAGATCATGACCTGAGCTGAAGTCGGACGCTTAACTGACTGAGCCACACAGGTTCCCCCAAAAGATTTTCAATTTGATCTAATTCGACACTTTATTTTATGGGTGAGAAAAGAGTCCTAACGAGGTTAAATTAGCCTTCTAATTTCTAAAAGTTCCTTAGTAGTTATCAGAGTCAACAGGAAAGAAGATGTGGGTTTATTTGCAGAGAGACGAATTACAAAGGTATGGAAGAGAAGGGAAGCTTTGAATGATTGTGCAGGAAAGTGGGGCTAGTGGTTTCACCATTTCTAGGTACCAGAGAACAAGGTGAGGGACTGTTAAGAGACCCTGTAGGTAAGTGGATCCTATAGTATCCACCCCAGGAATAATGACTTCCTGTCGAGGAACATAGCCAGCCTGAGATGACTCATAAAATCCCAATCCCCTTCTTCCCTCAGATCTCCTGCTTGGACTCACCATTGACCAGTCTCAATTGGTAAAAACAAAGCAAGGAAGCCCATTGATTTAATTCATACAAATTAGCCTCCTGAAGCAGAGCCTATGGGGATATGAACGCAGAGTAGATCTCGGGGGGAGAACTCAGGAACAGCAAAGTCAGGATTTGGTTCATATTCTTCCTTACCATTTTACCATGCATTCAAATGTTTGCTTACATATACAGATCTTCTACCTGTAGAAATAATTCATGGTCCAGGATGATGTTACTTCCTCTGGAATGAATTTTGTTTGCCGAATGCCTAGAATTACCTTAATCCATTTTTAGGGTTTGAAACTTTTCTGTGGGTTTCTCTAGTATCTGGAGACAGGGTGTTGTCCATGTAAAGGTCACTTTACTTTTAACTCATCCCTACTTCTTGACTATATCGTCCTTGCTTTTGTCCTTTGAGGTGTGGCCAAAACTGTAGCTCAGCCTTTCAGCTGCGTAATTCACACTCACAAACACGGCCAGGCCAAAAGCAGCCCTAACTGTGAAGACACCATCCGGATCTCTGGCCTCTCTTCCAAAATCTGGTCAGAGAGTTCCTCGTTACCTCATTAGAGCTTTAATGGCTTTATTTTAAATTTCAAGTTTCTAAGACTTATTCAGTGAGAAGGAACTGTCTAATCTGTCATCATCAGAAGCAGAAATCTCTCTCTTGTATTTCTCTAGCTCTTTATTTAGAAAATTCTTTGCTCTACCTGTTGTGTTCTCAAATATATCCTAAGACCCATTTTTAAGTAGAAGTAGAATAGACTCTGAGAACATGATTCTCAGTTTTGATGCCATGCCTTTCAAAGGTATAAACATGTTAATGAATCTTTTTAAAAAATATTTATTGATCTTTGGGAGACCGCAAGTGGGGAAGGGACAGAGAGATGGGGACAGGGGATCCAAAGCAGAGTCTGCTAACAGGCTGACAGCAGCTAGCCTGATGTGGGGCTTGAACTCACAAACTACGAGATCATGACCTGAGCCAAAGTCAGACGCTCAATCGACTGAGCCACTCAGTGCCCCTGTCATAGAATCTTTATGATACTCTAATTCTAGTATTCACTAACCGTGAATCAATCCCTGTCAAAAGCCTGTTATTTGTGGTAGGACCTAAGTAATGTTACCTTTCTTTTTTGTTGGGTTCCTTTTTCTTCTTCTTCTTTTTAAAATGTTTATTTATTTACTTTGAGAGAGGGAGGGAAAAAAATGCACGTGCTTGATCCAGCATGAGTGGGAGAGGGGCAGAGAGAGAAAATCTCAAGCAGAATCTACCCTCAGTGCAGAGCTCAACGGGGCTTGATCTCAGGACAGTGACATCATGACCTGAGCTGAAATAGAGTTGAGTGCTTAAATGAGTCACAGAGTCGCCTCACCTTGGGTTTCTTCTTTCATTGATTTAGAATGCTAAGAGCTATGAGCTTTAGTGAGTTAGTTAATATCCTCAATTCTTCAAATTTATTAAGGTAGTATAACCAGAAAGTATTGCATCTGATTTATATTATTTTAGAGTCCTCTGAAATACTTTCATCGCACTAATATTTAATATTATGTTCGTGGCTTCTAACGATATTAAATATAGATTTGAAGAACGCATATAATTTTTTACAAATCCATATTCAATTGTATTGCTCTATATGCTCTATATCAGTTCTATGTAATAAAGTCTATAGAGTTCAATAGCAGCACAAGACTTGTCTTTTCATATGAATATATGTACTCTTTATGTGTTTCCTTTTTATTTTGGCATCCAAATACACAGGGTTAATTTTAGCAATCAATTAAATTATTTATTCATCCCAGGTGCTTGATACTTCTCATTGGCTTCCTTACTGATTTCTGATACTTTTCTGATTTTTGATTTTCTGATACTTAAATTACTGATTCTCTGATATTTAAATACTTTTTAGAATTAAGAGTATATTGTATTCGCATTTATCTTACCTGAGGATACAGAGAAAGGTAAACTTGTCATCTAAAGCAAAAGCTATCTAGCTAGGAGACCCTTGTCCAGTTTAGGCTTAAATTCACTATTTTGCCTCTTCAGGAGCAAACCTGAAAACACAAGACAGACAGTTTTTTCCCCTGTTCACCATCACCATATTAGTTGTCCTTAAAAGTGCTCCTTCTTTAGAGACCAATTGCAAAAGCGCAAATTGCAACTCTTCGGTAATCCAATTAGAAAAAGGCTTTCATTCTTCCAGGACACTCTGAGCCAGGCTTGGCAAGCTGGAATAGACTGAGACTCAGTGCTTCACCTCTCTTCTCTGCCTCCACACAGGCCCCAGATCTCAGGTGTAAGTTGAACCATCTGAATTTAGGCATATTTGTTTATCAGCTATAAAAATGTAAATTCGTATGGTTCAGTCTAATACACGGTATGTAAGTTAAATTAGTTAAATCATGTCATTTAGGGGGTGAGACAGCCTCAGTACAAACTAGAAGCAGTCTTTTATCGTTGCACTGGGGTTTGGGTGCCAGTAATCCCTAACATCTTTAAAGTTATTAAATTAATTCAAAGCAAAACAAAACAAAGCAAAACAAAAATCAAAATTGTGTGTATGAAAAATGGCTCTGAAAAGATCTCGAAGGGAGGCAAAGACTAAGCGATCTTAAAAGGTATGGGCTTTAGAAAATAGTTTTATATATAATCTTAGACCTTGTTTGTGTAACAGAATGCAATGTGAAAATCTAGGTATTTTAGTTTTCCAGACATGCTCCTAATGAATTTGTAGTATGTATTGTTTCAGGCTAGGATGGGGTGGAGGATTATCTACTCCTACAGAAGTTTGTTGGCTTGACAAGTTTTTGGAAATAAAGAAGGTATGTGCCTTTTAGTAGCCTGCCAATATTTCGCTTCGATAAATACATACTTTTCTAATGAGATCAAGTCCTAAGGCAGACGTGGATCATATAGATCCCAGCTGACATAATTTCCTTACTACATACACATTTACTTCTATCATTTCACAAACCTTTAGAAAAAGCTAACGTCATTTGCTTGGTTAAGAATACATTTGTGTAGCTGCGAGGTGTTTTTCCTCATTACTATTTCCTTCCCTCTTTGAACTCTACTACTCAACTGTTTCATCCTTCCTTTTCTTCTACGCTTGAATTTGCAGTAATAATTTGCATTATTCTACCTTATTCAGAAAACTCACTAATCTCGGTTCCCATCTCCGACATGGGAAGTCCAAAGTTGTTACTTGACTGCAACTTTCACCAGTTTTCCAAACAAATAGAGCATTTTGGAGAAGTTCTCTGAAAACTTATTTGCTCTCCAAATAAGTAGATCTCTTCCTTTTCATCGCTCTTAAGCAATCCAGGTATCCTTCCCCCTCCCCTGCCGTGGTGCAATTAAAAAAAAAAAAAAAGAATGTCACTTAATTTCCTCCTTTCATTGGATNCGCGCAGAGCGAGCCCGGCAGGCGCCGGAGGGGGGCGCCGTGGCCGCGGGGACCGCCGCAAGTGCGTCGCCGACTAGCTCCGGGGCCCCGAGTGTTCGCAGGACAGACTTTCTTTGCGCCACGCTGCCGTCGCGCGCGCTCCGGGCTTGGGCTCACTCCGGGTCTCCTTAGGCGGGAGTCCGGTGGGTAACGGCGGAGAAGCCCGGCCCGGCGCAGCGCCCCGGGGCCCAGCCGAAGTCCGCGAGCGGTCGGTTTCGTCCCGGCTAGAGCTTCCCAGCAGCGCCCTCCCCCGGGGCGGGCCCTGCTNCCGCGACGAGTGGGCGGCAGAAGCCGGTGGCCCACACGGCGAGCGGCTGCGAGGAGCGGCGAGACTCCCGCGGGGAGGCTGGCGCTCGGACGCAGCGGCCCCGGCGCGCTCGGACGAGAAACGAGGCCAAGGGAGGAGGAGGAAATAGAGCAGATGAAGGAGAGCTGCCGCCGAGGGAGGCGGGTCCTTTCGGCTGCGGCTGCTGCTGCTGTTCCGGGACGCAGCCCGGGGAGCCCGCCCGCCCGTGAGGTGCTGGCCAGGTAGCTCCCCACCCAGCGGGCACCCTCCTCGGCCCCTCCCAGCGCCCGGCACGGAAGAGGCCGGGGCCGCGCGCCCGGTGGCCAGGGCGCACCGCACCCCGAGCGCGGCGCCCTTGAGCTGCACCGCGGCGCAGGTTTGCGAGCCGACTTGTCTGCCCGCCAAGAGAAGGAAGCGCTGTCCCTTCCCGCTCAACCTGGCGTCCCCACCCCTTGTACTCTACACCCTGTCTCGG
>NW_027532015.1:14506472-14556639 GCF_008692635.1 Crocuta crocuta
GGACGAGCGGCGCGGCCACGGAGGCGCCGAGGAGGGGCGAGCCGCCGCCGGGCAGCGGCGTCCCTTCGGGGGAAAGGGCGCCGGAGAGGAGGCGGCGGCGCGGCGCGGAGGGCGCGACTCGCGATGGCAGCTGCTTAGCCCGGCGCGCACGGAGCAGCCCCGAGCTGTGGCTGGCCAGACGGGGCGGCTGGGTGGGGGGCNGTGCCGCCGCCCAGGGCACCGGCTGTACCGCTGTCACCTCCGGGAGCAGCGCCACCCGGTGCCGGGGCAACTCTGGTGGCGGAGGCGGCCGACGGACCACGGTGGCATATGTGATCAACGAAGCTAGCCAGGGGCAGCTGGTGATGGCCGAGAGCGAAGCCCTGCAGAGCCTGCGGGAGGCGTGCGAGACGGTGGGCGCCACGCTGGAGACCGTGCAATTTGGTAAACTGGATTTTGGGGAAACCGCGGTGCTGGACCGTTTCTACAATGCAGGTGCGTGTGCAACTCCTTCCTCCTTCTCCACGGTCAGGGGCCACGTTTTCCCTGGCCTCNCTTAAGAGCAGCGAGCGGCGCTGCATGACTGCTCCTGGCGCTCGCCGCTCCTGGGAGAGAGCGGGTGCTGGTGCAAGATCCTGTGTGTATTTGTGCCCGGCTCACCCACTGGCCCGCGCTGGAGCTCTGGGTCCGTGCGGTCCTAATAAAGAACTTTACAGTTCTTCAACAGGCCAAGATATTGCCCCAGTCAGGCCTTCTGCATTTGGTGTTCTGGGTTCTCTTCTGTTAAGTTTTGGCCCATATTTTCCTTCTATATATACCTGTGACTGTTTTCGATGACGCTTTCATTTTTTCTATGTAGTTTGGGAAGTACAGAAACCACGCAGCCCGCTGCTCAGAGTAGATCCATACGAATTTGCATGTCGTGATCTTCCCGAGTGATTTTACTTTAACAAGCTTGAGTGTCCCAGTCTTATATCAATTTGAACTTCCAAGTCATTACTTCCAAAAGCCGAAATCTTGCAGCTTGCATTTAAACTTATGTGGTATCTTTGTTAGGATTTGGGGTCTGTTTTTTTTTTTTTTTTTTTTTTTTTTACTACGCCATATATACCGTGATGGTCTGGAAAGTATAATTTAACATTGTTTAAAATGCTATATGCTATTTTCACAACTAAGATTAGCTTGGCTGTTAAAGTGATTGCTAGCATAAGCTATAAAAAAAATCCATAAAAATCTCTTCAACCTAACACAGATTTCAGAAAGTGTCATTGCACTTCTAGTGACTGATGCAATTAGCTATTACAGGTACCTTCAGTACCCTGTACAGCCAAATATGAGAATATATACATATTTATTTTTGTAAGTGTGGGCGGAAAATTTGATTTAATGGTGGTTTCAAACAATAAAGTTCGTGCATTTGTGATCACATAAAAGGTTTTATATTCCAATTTTGCTTTCAATTCTGATTCTCTTTAGTCTCTTCAAAACACCTGAAGTAGGCTTATGTCAGCTTTGGAATTCAGCCAAAGCTGAATATTTTAAGAACAAGAAGAACTTCATGTTAAGGAAGCCAGACTAAATAAACTAGGGCTTTCTGGTGCTGGTATTTTTTTTTACAGTCTTGGTCTTCATAACTGAACATAGTATAATATATTATAGCTTAGTTCTTCGTGTGACTTGCTATAAAAATTGCATAGACGTAACTTTTTCTAAAAATTACAGCACTCTTATTTTTGGCTTAAAATTTGGAAGAAGCTTCAAAGAACTGAAAGATACATGAGGAAAACACCCGAGCAAAAACTGAGCCTATTTTTATTGCACTGATAGATTCAGTATTTTTTTATAGGATTCTGTAAAAAAAAAATATCCTAAACTCCAAGCTAATTTGAAAGAAAGTTTCCTAACAAGGCTCAGTTACTGTTTATTCTCCAAATACTGTCTGCCTGTGGGAAAAGGAGAGGAAGATTACAAGGGAACAGACATTTGAACTGTATCTTGTTGAATTCTCCAAATAAGCCTAAGAAGGAAGTACTTACTTTTCTTCTTAGAGGAGAAAACCGAGGGCTCCATAACTGGCCGGGACTCATAGATGGTAACTGGTCAATGCAGCATTCCACTTCATGTGGCTGACCCTAAAAAAGGTCATCTTTGCCTTTGACTGCCTCTATTTAGCTGGGCTGATTTATTCCCAGAGTCAAAGGAAGCCCCGTATCTTGGAATCATGTTAAGGGTGAGCTGACAGGGACCTCACAAGCCGTACAGGGGCAGTGTGGAATAGTGAGGAGGGCACCCTGTGGGAAGGCTTGTGTTTCCAAACCAGCTCTATCCCATCTACTGCTTCACTGGGACCTGGGCAGGCCCCAATTTCACCCCTTCCTGTGTGCGTGACACCAACTCTGAGCCCTCTCATTTAGCACTGAAGATGTGACAGAATGATGATGCTATCAATTTCGTCCAAACTCTTGTTTTTCTCAGCTGAGGGCTGCCGAGAGTTTGATGGTGGTCGAACTTGTCTTCCGACTTCTGAGAGAGCACTCACTCCTCCTCCACCAGGGACACGTTTTTCTGTAAAGGGCCAGATGGCAAATATTTTAGACTTTGCAGGAGGTCTTCTCTCATAGCTACTCAACTCTGCGGTTGTTACAACAGCAGCTAGCTTAGTACCTAAACAAGTGATTGTGGCTGTGTTCCAGTAAAACTTTATTAGTGGGCCTTGAGATTTCAATTGCATATACTTCATAAAATAGTATTCTTTCAGTTATGTAAAAAAAAAAAAGCCATTCTCAGATTGCAAGCTGTATCTAAACAGGCCTGGCAAGATTTTGGCCCCGTGCCATGCTGTCTTTTGTTCTACCTACATTTACTACCTTCACTTAGAAGCTGAATCACCAGGATATACTCAGCAGAACAGTGTCCCTCAAGTTTGATCTGAGTTTTCATCCTGGCTCGGCTCTGAAGTGTGTAATTCTGAACAGAACCCTCCATTTCTTCCAAAAAGGTCTGATGAGGGGGGGAATCGAACTAAATTTCTTTTTTTTTTACTTATTTTTTAAAATGTTTATTTATTTTTGAGGAAGACAGCAGGGGGAGGGGAGGGCTGGAGAGAGAGGGTCAGAGGATCCTAAGCGGGCTCTGTGCAAACAGCAGAGAGCCCAGTGCGGGGCTCAAATTCATGAACCATTAAATCATGACCTGAGTCGCAGTTGGTCACTGACTGAGCTACCCAGGAGCCCTGAACTACATTTCTAAGATTTCCTCATTTAATCCTGTGAGTTTGCAAAGGTAAGATAGCATGGAAGGCTGGGATAGAGTGTCAGAACAAGACTGACCAGATCTGGATTCTGGCCTTTGGTTCTTCTCTGATTTGGAGTAAGTCATGTAAAATCTCAGAAAAGTGGGGCACCTGGGTGGCTCAGTTGGTTAAGCATCCAACTTTGGCTCAAGTCATGAGTTCACGGCTTTAGCCTCTGCATTTAGCCCTTTGCTGACAGCTCAGAGCCCAGAGCCCGCTTTAGTTTCCCTCTCTCTCTCTCTATATATATATCTATATATCTATCTCCCTCCCCTGCTCACACATTCTCTCTCTCTCAAAATTAAATGAATAGGGGCACCTGGGTGGCTCAGTCTGTTAAACGTCTGACTTTGGCTCAGGTCATGATCTCACGATCTGTGTTGGACTCTGTGCTGACAGCTCAGAGCTTGGGACCCTACTTCAGGTTCTGGGTCTCCGTCTCTCTCTGCCCCTTCCCCGCTAGCGCTTGCTCTCTCTTGGTCAGTCTCTCTCTCTCAAGAAGTAAATAAACATGAACAATAAATAAATGTTACAAATGTTTTTTTTTAATTTCAGAAAAGAATGGAAGCTTAGAATAATTGGTCTGTCAAATTCTGTACTTTAAAATTACATTAATATAAAATGAATTACATTATAAGTTATACACAAATACATAAACTTATATACGTAAATTACATTAATACAAAATGAATTATTTCATTTCAGTCTCTAGAGGTGACAGCTGAACTTGTATATATCATGTTCTCAGCCCCTCAGGGAATTCAGGGTGAGTGGAAAGGGCACATATCAAGTCTAGCTGTGGCAGGGCCTCTGTCAAGATCCTTACAGAATGCCTTGGGTCCCAGGAAACATTCTAGAATCAGACTGGGGGTAGGGCAGGTTCAGAGGTGACAGCTGAACTGAGATGGAAGGGTGAGCAAGAACTACTCGGAATAGCTCAGTTTACTGGAATGGACAAGAACTTAAAGCTGGGTTACGTTTTTACCAGCTTCTCCCTATCTATGTGTCCTGGGGTCTTTTGAAAGAATAGACAGCTGTTGAAGCTTTTCTCTATTTGATTATTGTTTAACCGTAATCTAGTTTGTTCTTTGACTACACTTGTCATTTTCTCTTTCATTCTCGTTCTGAGAGGAAACTAATGTTCTATCGAAGCTTTTGTGAAAATTCATCATGTTTACGTGTATGAGACTGTCCCTTGGAGATGGCAACTGGCAAGCTAACAACACCCCTTCCCAGCCCCCTGCATTGTAGTCAATTTCTATACAATTTCTATACAAATGAAGACGTGTCAGTGATACATTAGTGATACAGAGCTACTCCATTCAGGTAGATGGGTCCAACTGGCAGCATCTCAAAAAAAATTATTTTTAATGAACATCAGTTCTGTGAAGTATAGCTAGAATAGGCTTCATTCACCCCCCTCCCCCCGCCTTTTTGCTTAGAAGGAAACTGAACCATAAAGAGATCATATTCATTTATTCAGGTGAAATGGCATAAAGTTGCTGCTTGGAACCAGGAGCATACGTTTGTTTAGAAATAGTCTTATAGGTGTTGGTTAGGTTTTGGGACTAGCCTGTGAGAAGCCTTGTGAACTCAGTGCACTTGAAATATGAAACCCACTCATTATTTATTTATTTTTTATTAAAAAGTTTTTAAAATATTTATTTTTGAGACACAGAGAGACAGAGCTTGAGCAGGGGAGGGGCAGAGAGAGAGAGGGAGACACAGAATCCAAAGCAGTCTCCAGGCTCTGAGCTGTCAAGCCTGACATGGGGCTCGAACCCATGAACTGTGAGATCATGACCTGAGCTGAAGTTGGATGCTTAACTAACTGAGCCACCCAGGAGCCCTAAAACCCACTCACCACTTT
The DNA here is from genome assembly GCF_008692635.1 of Crocuta crocuta. Taxonomy (NCBI): domain Eukaryota; kingdom Metazoa; phylum Chordata; class Mammalia; order Carnivora; family Hyaenidae; genus Crocuta; species Crocuta crocuta. The sequence continues at coordinate 14,511,614 of NW_027532015.1, forward strand.
AAACATTCTGGAAAATTATGTTCCTAAGGTTGAAAATTGGGACTTTGAACACATCTTTGCTTATGTTAGACTAAGTCACTTCTTAAACATTTTTAATGTTTGTTTTTGAGGGAGAGAGACAGAGAGAGTACTAGCTGTGGGGGAGCTGCGGAGGCAGGAGCGGGGGGGGGGAGAGGAAAGGGGAGAGAGGGTAAGGAGGGAGACACAGAACCTGAAGCAGGCTCCAGGCTCTGAGCTGTCAGCACAGAGACGGACATGGGGCTTGAACCCACGAACCATGAGATCATGACCTGAGGGAAAGTCTGATGCTTAACCTACTGAGCCACCCAGGCACCCCAAGACACACTTCTGCTTTCATCTAGTCTCTGGTAGCATCTGGCCAGATGTAGGAACATTTCTTTGGATTGGTGAGGATGAGAGGAGGCAATATGGTGACGTAGAAGACAAAGGAATGCTTAGAAGACTGCACGGAGAGGAGGGAGGCTGGGCAGGGGACTTGACCCTTGATGACTTGACCAGGAAGAAGTGATGCCAGCAGGGATCCATCAACACTTTCACCTCTTTCAACCTTCTCGCCTCATGACCTTGTAATTATGACCCTCGAATTCCTGTTGATGTAAGATCCAGGGCCATTGCTCTACTCAAGGCCACTTCACTCCCTCTCAGTGGGCTTGGGAGGAGATGGGGTGCTGGCTTCCCTTTTCGCGTCAGCCATTCCATCCCCTGGGGTCCTCTCCAGGCTTACTGCAGATGGCAGTCTCTTCCTCAGCCCTTCACCCTGTAGTAACCATGGGTAACAGGAAGGAAACACATGCTGGTTGAAATGCTAAGATTTAGTTTTTATATTTTCATCTATATTATGTTCCTGATTTGCTCAAGTCAGGATGAAAGTCACCCTTTTAGGTTATGTCATTGGAGAGGCATCTGAACTTTCTGGGCTTTGGTTCCACTTGGTCCCAGCAAGACGTCCAGTCTTACTTGATAAAAAGCAAAACAAACACAACCTTTGTCTCCTTTCTATCCCAGACTGAGAAGTTCTTGAAAGTTGTCCAGCCCACTTGTGCGTTTTCTACTTTTAAATCCAGTGAGGCTTTAGTATATGTAGTCTCATATACTTTGAGAGAGAGGGTGAAATCTGTGTTTCCTTCTTACATATAATTCTTATGTTTTATTATTTATTTTTGAGAGACACCTGGGGGGCAGAGACAGGGAGACAGAGGATCTGAAGCTAGCTCTGTGGTCTCCGTGCATTTCTTAAATAGTGGTTCCCATGAACCAGTTAAAAAAAATTGAAAAACTGACATGTCTGTCAACCTTCAATTTTTCCAAGTAAGGATACTCAACAGTAAAAGAGAGAACTCAGCAGCCAGTCACCTACTGCCATGGTTTTTTAAAAAGAAAAGACATTTTTATATTCAATTAGGGAAGGCATAACCTTAGAATGAAGAATAGTTCTTTGAAGATGATAAATGTATGAGAAAACTCAATAGTATTCCCCCCTCCCCATTTGTCCAAGGATGAGTGTAAACTTTATCTTACCAATCAAGAGAGCAATGTTTTGGGAACCTCTGATCTAAGCCACCTTTCAGTCCCTTTAGTCACTGCTTCTTTGTGCCAGAAACAAGCCTTAGTGAAATTATCAGTAGAGCAAACAGAGACGAGCTCACAAGGAAAAACTCCGATTAGGGAGGTGTTTTTAAAAAATCCCTGTGGTGTTCCATACATGGTTCTCTGGGCTTTTACCTTTTTTTTTTTTTTTAATGTTTTATTTATTTCTAGTAGAGAGAGAGAGACAGCGTGAGCAGGGGAGGGTCAGAAAGAGAGGGAGTCACAGACTGAAACAGGCTCCAGGCTCTGAGCTGGCAGTCAGCACAGAGCCCGACGCGGGGCCTGAACCCACGAATCGTGAGATCATGACCTAAGCGAAAGTCGGACGCTTAACCAGCTAAGCCACCCAGGCGCCCCTCTGGGCTTTTACCTTTTTGCTGGCATATTACTGGGACAGTCACTGCCTTCCCACTGCGAACGCAGAGCCCTGAGCTTCCTCTTGTTTTGTTTGGCTTTGTTTTATTTTGGGATGACTGGTCTGTCGAAGCAAAATTATAATTTTCCAAAAAGAGCTTTACTAGAAAACTGGAAAAAAATAAAACTAAAAAGAAAATTCCGAAGCACAAAATTAATGTTTTCAGAGCACCCACTTCTTACCCCAAGGTGTCAACTGTGGATTGTCACGATTGCCCCCGCTTTTCAGGTTCTTGGGATCCTGATTTCTTTCCTCAACATGGTCACCTGTCTGCTTGAGGCATTCATCAGTTGGTAGTTCGAGTGCGTTCTCTAGGTGAAGCCTGATTGTAACTGTACAGCGTAGCCTTGTCTCACCAGTGGCGCCCACTCCCGCCAGCCTTCTGGGAGTTTTCTGCTGCAGGTCAGTTCCCCTCTGGCGGCTACAGGGACCGTCCCCTACTTCCTGTTTCAGAGGCCTGGTTAGAGGCCCATTCAGTTCCCATTTCTGGCTTGCAGGATAAAATTGGTGTGCGGCTTCTTTGTGGAACAACGGGGGATTGACAAGCACAAAGCCCAATGAGTGTGCAAATCTCCACCAACAGGTACCACCTGTTTCTGCTTTCCAACTTGTTGCCCGGAATGGTCTCTTCAGACACCTCTCCACCCTGCGTGGGGCGAGATGAAAGTGGAGATTGTGGTGTATGCAGGGGCGGGGGAGCGATGTTGCAGGAGCCCAGAGCTCTGTGGATGGCAGGGGGAAACCCGGAACCCACAGCCTTGGGAAGGGTGCGTCTGGAAAACAGCCTTGTCGTCCCATAATTTAGATATAGGTAAGTGGGGAGACTGGCTACATTTAAGAAAGTTACCATTATTATCAGGGAGCAAAATTAGCACATTTTATTAGTGGTATATAAGAGCAAAAAAGGAAAGCAAAGCAAAATTATAAAACTTTAAAAAAATCCACTGGCAATGCTAATACATTGGTCTCCCAGTTGTTTTCTCTCTGGCTGGCGATATTGGTTAAAGAAACTGATCAAAATATGTGCCAGATTATCGGAGGAGGAGAAAGGGTATGAGATGAGGCTGATTCTTAAGGCCTTAGCGAATGAGTCCAAAAAATTTTTAAAGCAAGTATGTGCATCTTATGTAAGTTTTATTTTATAGTGCTTTTTTTTCCTTAAAAGAAAATATAAAAATGAAGAGATACATAATGCAGGCTACATCATGGCAATTTTCTCAGGGGAGACAGAAGGGAGGAGAGAAAATTTAAATGTTAACAGCGTCTCCTACTAAAAATCATAGAAGAGCCGATCTGTGTCACTTAAATGCCACAGGTTGTACGAGGTGACAGAAAACATTCTATTACAAGCAAACATTTTCTGTTATAGTAGGTCATTAGCAATGAGGAAAGCAGTTGCCTTTGGTACATGATTCATACAGGAAGGAAGTTATATTACTTTGTACAGCAAGTCTCTTAAAATGGTTGTGGCCAATTATATCAGTATTCTCCAACACTTTCAGTGGCTTCTAAGAACTCCTAGGAGAGCTAGTCGAGTGAACATCCATGAACTGCAGGCCAGGTGTTCATTGACTCCAGACCATGTCAAGCCAAGTCTTTGCCTAAGCCAAAGAATTCTTTCTCCTTTAAAAATCTTGGTTAACCCTATTTCTGCATTTGTTTTTTTAACATTTATTCATCTTTGAGAGAGAAAGAAACAGAGCATGAGCAGGGTAGTGCACAGAAAGAGAGAGAGTGGGAGACACAGACTCTGAAATAGGCTCCAGGCTCCGAGCTGTCAGCACAGAGCCCGATGCAGGGCTCGAACTCACAAACCATGAGATCATGACCTGAGCCAAAGTCAGATGCTTAACCGACTGAGCCACCCAGGCGCCCCTATTTCTTATTAAAAAAGTCATCCAAAGAGAGTCACTAAACCTAGACTATTACATGTCAAACACATCTTCGTGTAACAATTTTTCTAATACAGCAAGGCTTTGGTTTGCAAGCATAATTCATCCCGGAAGCATGCTTGTAATCCAGAGCACTTGTATAACAAAGTGAATTTCAAGAACCGTGGGCTCAGTTGTGATCATGTGACATTTAGCATCATGTACTACTTGTATTGTGAGACATCCCTTGTTTATCAAGTTAAAATTTATTAGAAAGGTCTGCTCGTCTTGTGAAACACTCACAGAACAAGTTACTCAGAATCCAAGGTTTTATGTATGTCTGTTGTGATAAATATCAGCTCACAGCCAAGGCAACCAGGATGAGGAGTGTGGTTCCTGCTGCATAGGGGGCCATGCTTTTACCTTCAGCTAGGTATTTTTCAATCTATAGTTGGGTTATGTTGGGGTGCAGGTGATTTTATTTAGCTAGATCAGAATGATAATATAAATATATGTTGTCCTGTGCAATGTCATCCTCTTTTGATTATCTTATTAGCTCCATAAAATAAATAGATGTGGCCAAGTAATTATATTTTATAGTTGAGGAAGCGCTTCCTTGGAGGGGGTATGTGATTTGGATATAGCTGAGTAGGAGTTGAAGTCAGGTCTTTCGACTTCCAGATTGAGGTGGGTTTCCCACTATGTCACGCTTTCCCCTGCAGTGATAAGCATTTCCAAGCACATTTGCTATTTAAGAGGATCAGTGCTAACCTCTTGGTCCATGGTGGTAGGGTTATTATGAGGAAGAGTGATGGTCATGAGACTTGACTCCTGGTCTCCTCTTGCTAACAGATTTCAGTGACTTCTAGTTAATTATCTTATAAAATACGCCATCAGAAATCTGCCTTTGACATTTCTCTCTGAGTATCAAAGAGGGAGCTTATAGCCTGGGCTGAGTCCTGGTTGCCAGTTGATTGGACTGGGGTATAAATTGGGCTGTCTCCAGGCAAATTGTAGGCTATTTTGTGGACATGGTTCATCAGAAGGACTGCCAAGGGGTAGACCAAAATAGGCCTTTCTCTCGAGGGCACTGGAAAGCTGCATTCACAACATAGCCTGGGGGTAGTTTCTTTCCTTGGTTCCGTAAGAAATTCTGCCTCCTGAGTTTGAGTCACTTTTCTCTAATGTTAGAGCATGTATTCTCAGTAATTCAATTCCATAAACATTCACCAGTTGCCTTTGATATCCCTCTTACTGTGATGCACTGAAGGAGGGTCGCGAAAGAGAAGCAGGCGTAACTATGCAGAAAAATGGAAGCTTATCACCTGTATCTGTTTCTGTGGGAAAAACTGATGCTAAAGAAGTCAGGAGGAGTTACGTGTACTCCCATTCTTTCCACCAAACTAGTTCTTTTTTTTTCTTTTGTATGCTTATTTGTTGAGAGAGGGGAGGGGAGAGAGAGAGAGAGAGAGAATGAGTGGGGAGGGGCAAAGAGAGAGAGAGAATCCCAAGCAGGCTCCTCCCTCTCAGTGAGGGGCCTGACATGGGGCTGGATCCCTTCAACCATGAGATTATGACCTGAGAAAAAAATCACGAGTTGGATATTTAAGTGACTGAGCCACCCACGCACCTTCAACTAATTAAAAAAATATATTTTTAAAAATTAAGTTACAAAACTTTTCAGTCATAAAGAAAGTACATAAAATAGTTTACACTCATTCATTTACTACCTAAATACAATAGCTGTTAAACATTTTGACATTTGTTTCACTTCTCTTTCACTCCTTTTTAAAGAAACATGTCATTTTGGACAAAACTAAAAGCCTTTTTCTGCCACATAAATTTCCCTTCCTGGGAAAAACGCTTCCTTCATCAGAAGTATTAAATTACGATTTTCAAAAATCTGAAATCATGGCTTTCTGCAAACATAAATCTGTGTTAAATATTTGATTAACTTAGTATTTAATGAGAAAACCAGTAAGATATTAAAGCCAGTTAAAGGAGACTTTGAAGAATGGATATTATATGCACGCGCATGCCGAGTCAGGAATGCTGAAATAATTTGCTCATAGATGCAAAATTGACTAATGCCCTGTAAGGCAAATCTGTAAGTATAAATGTTGGGAGTTATTTTTCTACAGAATGGAAATCAATTGTATCTCTACCAAACAGTAATCACTTACATTGCTGTTGGACAAGAATTATTTGCATTGCTATCAGTTTTGCACAATTGAATGTTTATCCCCAAAGCATTATAAAATGGACTCATGCCTAGCAGGACAATCAAAGGTGCACATCTTTTAAAAATCAAATAGTTCCGGGGCACCTGGGTGGCTTAGTCAGTTAAGTGTCCGACTTCGACTCAGGTCATGATCTCACGTCTAGTGAGTTCGAGCCCCCACGTTGGGCTTAGTGCTCGACAGCTCAGAGCCTGGAGCCTGCTTCTGCTTCGGATTATGTGTCCACGCCCGTGCGCCNTAAACATTAAAAACTAGAATAAAGTTAGATAGTTCCCAGAGGGTGTGCTGTACAAAGTCAGCCCTCCACTGACAGCATACCCAGTATTCTCTTTTACCCATTTCCAAGTTGTTGACAACTTTTTTCACAGAAGGTTGGTCATTCTCAGCAGGCTTAATGCTTGTGGTTTCTCAAGGGCCTGTTCTTTTCTTTGCTCAGCTGCTCTGCTATCTGATGCTCTGATTGCCTGGAGAAGGTTCCAGCACCCCCTTTTCAGCTAGGGCTCCTAATCATAGTTGTTTCAGGTCGGGAAACATATAAAAATTGGATATTAGGGTGTCAGTCACCTAGATTTTGGATATAATAAGAGGTACATACCATGTGGTCAGAACCAATTCAGAAATACACTGGTGTGATGCCTGCAGTGACTGCAAACCCAGCTTCCTGCTTCTTTTAGGAAATCATCATCCTTCCTAATGGGGACTTCAGTAATGTAGACTGCTCCAAATAGGTTTAGTTTTTGGAGGGGAAAAAAAAAATCCTTGTAATAGTTTAGAGGGCTGGAAAATTGCTATAAAATTCCACAGGCCAAATAGTTTACTTTGGTCTTGTAATTTAAGGCAAGTCATACCCAAATGAACATCATCCATTATCATGTATTGGGTGCTGTCAATCACTACATGCTTAATCATTTTCATTCTTTATAAAGTTATATGAGGCAAAAAGTATCAGGGGATCAATTTTATATATGGGAAAACTGAGACCTAGTGAGGATTATCACCTTGCCCAGTGTCACATGGCTACTCAGGGGCAGAACCCAGTTTTGAACCTAAGACTGATTCTGGAGTCTATTCATTTATAATTCTGCTCTATGCTCTCTCAGAAATGAACTATTTGAAAACATTTAAATTACTGTTAATCCCATGATTCTAGTCTCATCAGCAGTCATTTGTTGACTACATAAAATCTGCAAGATTTCATTCTAAGTCTATACAAAATTAGGCTAATAGTGCAAATTCTGCCTTTTAAGATCTTACACTAAATTCAACAATTTAATAAGTAATTATTGGGAACCTATCAGATGCAGTGGTGCTCTACCTAGTAAGTAAGTAAAAACCCAAGGGACTATTTTTGAGGACTTCATAATGTGGGTGACATCATTGAAGAGTGCACATGAGAATGATGTTTATTACTACTATGACAGGTGTGAGAATGCATTGGAAATGAAAATCTTACACACCTGTTAACTGTGAATTAGTCTCCCTACTTTATTTTTATATGAAATCGGCATCATACTGAAAGTTACTTAGGTTAATTCCCAGATTTTATTAAACACCTTTAAGATCTTTTGCAAATATCAATAAAATCTCATTAAAGTGAATTCCAAGGGAGTATTTAGAATTCTTTAGTGAAGAAAAAAAATTTTTATACTGACTTTTATGGAAGTAGACTTTTGTCTGAGACTTGGAGCCTTTTTTCTTATATGTTGTTTTTCTAGTAGTGGAATTTGATCTATATGTAAATTCTCTTGTATTAGCTTTTTCGTTTTGTGAAAAAGATATAGGCTATTTTAGATCATTGAAATATACCAAAACCATAATTTCAACTTAATATTCTTTAGCCCTATAGTTTATAATAAAATTGTGTTACTTATTGTTGATGCCTAGAGTATATGGTCCTTGGTTGACAGAAAATAGTCAACCTTAATGCCACCTTACTGAATGGATGGGCCAGAATGAGAATAATAAACAAAATTTCATTTAGGTAATAAAGGTAGACATGTAATGGGTACACTGTTGATGAAGAACTGTATCTATATTGTATACATAAAAAATGGCTAAAGTTGAAATCTAGGCTACCTTTGAAGGTTCTAAACAATATTTGTGAATTATACTTTACATAATGCTTGTAATTATTTTTGAGTTGCATTTATGTAGTTGATATATGTTAGTCCCACAAAGACAACAGTCCCTAGATTTTTAGGGATTGGTTTTGGGAACCTAGCTTTGATTGACTGAATGAAAATTCAGATACTTGTAGGTCTGGGCAGTAGGATTTTAGTTTTCAAAACTAAGCCCTGGATGGTTTCCCAGTTATACTGGCCCAGTGTTTACTGTTTATATGCCATCAGAGGAAGAAGTAGTTTGCAGACAATCTAAAGGGGTAGGGAGTCTAGCTTTAAAACTTAATGTATGTATGTGTATGTGTGTATTATTAGTTGCAAAGCATGGTTGGGGTACAAGTTGCTTGGCTTGATCTAGTGAAATTAGAGAACAATGTTGTAGCATGCACGTGAGTTATGACAAGAATAGTTGGCTTGACGTTTCTTGCCAAGCAACTTAGTGCTGCCAATATTTTATGTGCTTGAAGTACACTTGGCAGTTGGTAAATCTGAAGTAAAATTGGAAAGGAAATGCTAGTTTAGACTTTTAATAAAAACTTAGACTCTTCCTTTATGAAATCAGTAGTATAGAAAATTCATTTAATCACTAACTATGACACAAGAGTGGGTTACCCGAGCACTGATACTGCTGAGGTTGTTGGAATGTCGATGAGCAAATCTGCATTGTTCCCAAAGTCTGAAATTAAGGGTTGTCAGCATTGTGAAATCTTTGCAATTGTTTATGCCTTTGACTTAATATTTAACTTCCGGGAATATTTTGTTAGTGTTTACTAGTCCATGCAACATCTATTCAAATGAGTGGCAGAGTTGTAAGTATTACTTTTGATTCATTTGTGTCCCACTAAGGTATAAGTGACAAAAACTCATACTATCTATTATAAATAGAGTATGTTTACAAAGTTCGCTTTTTAAGATTCTTTTGAAGAAATGAGTTGGATGCAAAGATACCATAATTAAGGAGACAAATTGCAGGAGGATTTAGAAGCTGCTATCATTCGGGGTGCCTGAGTGGCTCCGTTGGGTAAGCATCTGACTTCAGCTCAGGTCATGATCTCACAGTTTGTGGGTTTGAGCCGCATATCGGGATCTGTGCTGACAGCTCAGAGCCTGGAGCCTGCCTCAGATTCTGTATCTCCCTCTTTCTCTGCCTCTCCCCCACTTGCACTCTGTCTGTCTCCCTCAAAAATAAACAAACATTAAAAAAAAAAAAAAGCTGCTGACATTTCATTGGGGTTCATTAATGACAGTGTTAGGGAATGTCTTGCCTAGATTTATGGGAAGTTTAAAAATTCAGGGGCGCCTGAGTGGCTCAGTCGGTTAGGCATCCGACTTCGGCTCAGGTCATGATCTCAGGTTGTGGGTTCGAGCCCCACGTCAGGCTCTGCTGACAGCTAGCTCAGAGCATGCAGCCTGCTTCGGATTCTGTGTCTGCCTCTCTCTCTGCCCCTCCTCTGCTCACGCTGTCTCTCTCTCTCTCAGAAATAAATAAAAACATTAAAAAAAGTTTTTTTAAAGTTCAGACAGGATCCTTCTGTTCTTGATTCCTTGTTGAAGACAGCATTAAGGGAGGGAAAAGGCAGACAACTCCCAAAAAGAATTTGTAGGTGACTGAGCTTAAGTAACCTTTGTGGAGTTTTATGGCTATGTTTATAACTGTCATTACCTGTGGCTCATTTGTGCCCATTTATGAAATCGTTGAGAAGGTAAAACCTTGATATCATAAGGGTGACACTTCAGCTTCCCCCAAATCTCTTGTGCACTTAGAACTAAAATTAGGATACTGCTCTATCTTCCTGGTTTACCTTCAACATTGACACATACTTTCACTGTTTGCTAAAATGTAGGTAAATGAACAGGTAAGCATTGCTTCACACTTTCCAAGCTGCACGGAGCTCGGGACTCTGCGTTTAGTCAGGTTTTAGTAAAGAAGCAGGTTTCATCTTGTTAAGTATATAGTGAACATTCTTCTTGATGGATAATCTTTTGATTATCCAGCCTAGTAGCTCATTCTTATTATGTATTTCCATTCATTTTTAATCTGGAGTAGGCCAAGAAGGACCAGATGCCATTCTCAGGTGGTCCCAGAGCAAGAGAGCTATTCACACAAAAGCCTGTTAGCTCTGTGTTGTGAAGCTGTTTGGAAGTCTTGGAAGTTTTGAAGCAAAATTGTACTGTGGTATTTATTTTTTAAAATATATTTTTTTAATGTTTATTTGTTGAAAGAGAGAAAGAGGCAGAGCGTGAGCAGGGGAGGGGCAGAGAGAGAGGGAGATGCAGAATCCAAAGCAGGCTCCAGACTCTGAGCTGTCAGCACAGAGCCCAACGTGGGGCTCGAACTCACAAACCATGAGATCATGACCTGAGCCGAAGTCAGACGCTTAACCAACTGAGCCACCCAGGCACCCCTGTACTGTGGTATTTATATGTTGTCATGCCTTGATTTTCCCAGACCACTGCCATGTCATAGATTTGGGCTTTCCTCTGAAAATATCATAAGATATATTGGAATAAATTTGGAGAGGCAGATATATGAAGCAACCATGATTTTTCTGTTTTCAAATTCCAGTTTTTTGGGTTTGTTCTCTTGGTTTGTTTGTTAAGAGAGTAAAAGTATGTTACCTAAACAGACTGCTGTGTCAGAGGATGAACCACATTTAATTTAAGAAGATTTTCTGAGAGCTTTAAGGAGAAAGAGGCTATGATTGGAGAGTCCAAGGCCTTAATCTGCTTTCAGTTTTCAATTAACCTGATCTAAATGCTAGAAGCTCAATTTAAGATCTGGACTGGCTTATAAGCTTCTGATGACCTTCTGGTTAGTCTATGAGAATTACCTTTTCAAGACTTGTAATTGTCCCCTTTAGCCATAGAAGGAAGTGTCCCTCATCTTTTGAGCCAAAATATATACTTAATATGTGCTCACCAGAGAAACTCCTTCCTGAATCCAGAATATTGCTTGGTTGTTTATGACTTTAAGCTTCACATTCTTATTCATTTAGGCTAAGAATAGTCATGGAACTATAATCTTTTTTTTTTTTTATTCTTTCTTGAAGATCTATGTAATATTACGGGGCTCCTGGGTGGCTCAGTCAGTTAAGTGTCTGACTTCAGCTCAGGTCATGATCTCACAGCTCTTGAGTTTAAGCCCTGCTTCGGGCTCTGTGCTGACAGCTCAGAGTCTGCAGCCTGCTTCAGATTCCAAGTCTCCCTCTTTCTCTGACCCACATCCGCTTACACTCTGTCACTCAAAAATGAATAAATGTTAAAAAAAATTTTTAAATCTGTGTAATAATTTTTATTGCATGTTTATGTCAGTAGCCCGTATCTTTTATCTCTTAAAATAATCTCTCAAAAGCTACTAAATGAACTTTTATTTGCCTTGAGATTCAGTATTCAATGCATGCTTGATTCTTTGAGGGATAAAAATAAAAGGCTATTGCTCCATAAATTTTGCATCATATGTGACATGGCTAAGAAGGAACAACTGAAAAGGTCAAATCCAATGTTGTAGGATAACGAGAAATCCTTTGTTAGGAAGGTCTGACATAGAAAGAACAGTTTTAGGGTATTTAAGGGATCATTAAAATATAATTCCACATCCCTTTTCCTTGTCTGTCTTGTTTATCCTGTATTTGGAGTACCTAATATAGTACTTGGTACATCATAGGCATTGATACACTTGATACATATTGATGGGTTGGATGAATGAATATTACACTTTTCCCTCCTGGTGTTTACATATTGGTTTTGATGTCTGCCTTTCCTTGTTAAGTGTGAGTTAAGTTCCTAAATGGTAAAGATCACCTTTTATGGATCCTGACATCCCCCAGGTTTTCTGTGTCTGTGCTTGACCTGTAGATATGTGCTTGATCACACTTAATGCCTCCATAGAATAGAATTCAATGAAATCACCCCTTCCCTGGGGAACTCACAGTCTAGTGCAGGAGACCAGCCTATAAACAGGTAGTAGGTTGTGCGAATCGCTATACTGGAGGTTTATATATAAGAGTGCTTTGAGAGCACAAATAACAGGATTCTTCTGGGGAAGAAAAGAGAATGGAGGAGGTCGGCTTGGGCTTTGGACAGGAGATGATATTTGAATTGAGTTTGAAGGGTAACACTGAAACCACTTGTATCAGGCATGTTAAATTACAGGAACACGGGAGTCTTCCCATATGAAAGAGGTAGAATAAAAAAGAGGGGCTATTATGGAACCAAAAAACCCACCAGCATTAAAAATGGACAGAAGAAGGCATCAGCTAGTGAGAAAGAGTAGTCAGGAGGTAGGACAATGGATTGGGGAGAGTTCAGAGAGAGGGGGAGAGAGAGAGAAAAGGCGAGTGAGCTACCTGAAAGTGCCCTAAAGACGGCCTTCAGAAGGTCAGTAAAGTGGACTGTTTCAGAGACATAACTGGACACGTCTAGAAAACCCCTGATAACTTTTGTGAGAGCAGTTTCAGGAAATGGGTGCTGGTAGCTATCAGGATAGTATCTGGAGTGGACGACCGGAGCCACACAATGGAGGCACATATTTAAAGAAATGTGTCGGTAAGAGAAGCAGAAAGAGAAGGCGGTAGCTCGAAGACGTGTAACTCTGCTCCCGAGGAGGGAGGGGGCCCCTGGCCTGGTGCTGCTGTAGGGGTTTGTGCCTCAGGGACAGGACGTGCTCAGTAGCCTCTGTGTGCTCAGGTATCATTTACCATCGTCTCTGTGGAATGTGGAATAAAATCCCCAGCCCTTTTCTTTGAGAAAGAACTTTCAGAGCATGGCCTTTGGTAAATGTGCTGCTTTCTTGCAAACTGGAATTAGCTGAAAATAGAATTGCCTTTCCTTATTCTGTAACTTAGATAAATTTGAATTCACAGTGATAGAGGTTTTATTAGAGGCTCTTCACCGGTTGAACTCAGTTTACAGAAGTGGAGGATTGGTCGGGGAAGTGAAGGTGCTCATGAAGAAAATGGATGTGCTCCGGCCAGGGAAGTGTTTCATTCATCTGTTTCCAGTGGCCATATTTCATGGGCTTTTTTTTTTTTTTTTTTAAATCTTTAGAGAGAGAGAGAGTACAAGCAGGGGAGAGGGGCAGAGAGAGAGAGAGAAAGGAAGGAAGGAAGGTAGAGAGGGAGGGAAGGAGGGAGGGAAGGAGGGAGGGAGGGAATCTTAAGCAGGCTCACATGCCCAGTGCCAGTGCGGAGCCTGACATGAGTGAGTCTCGATCATGTGATCCTGGGATTACGACCTGAGCCGAAATCAAGAGCAACTGAGCCACCCAGGTGCCCCTTCATAGGCTTTTGAAACTAAAGAATAAGAATTGGGACCAACTGTTTTTTCAGCCACTTGAAACACTTCATTGCTTATAACTGGCTGCTTATAAGAAAAATGATTCCTTTTTAAAAGGAGATCTTTTTGCTGAGTGCCATCTCACTTTGTAAACTTCCAGTAGAAACACTTTTTTTTAAAAAAAAACTCTGATTACTTAAAGAGGTTTTTTTTAATGTTCATTTTATTTTTGAGAGAGCAAAAAAACAGGTAGGGAGACAGAATCTGAAGCAGGCTCCAGGCTGTCAGCACAGAGCCTGATGTGGGGCTCGAACCCATGAACCATGAGATCATGGCCTGAGCTGAAGTTGGATGGTTAATCAACTGAACCACCCAGGCGCCCCACAGAACTCTGATTACTTTTTAGGCTTTCTTGCTGTTAGATTCCAAACCACTCCTGGGAGGAGGGTGCTCTTACTAGACCACTACAGCAAACCCTGGGTTAGCCTGAATTACTCTCACTGCTATACGTGTGGATTCATTTGTACTCATCGCCCAAAGAAGCTCCCTCCTCTTCAACAAAAATATTATCTGAATAGTTACTGCTGTTTTTTTTAGTGGCTTAACTTAACTTGGAATCACCTCCCATGAGCCTTATCTTTTTTTAAAAAAAATTATTTGTGGGGCACCTGGGTGGCTCAGTCAGTTCAGCGTCTGACTTTGGCTCAGGTCATGATCTCATGGTTTATGGGTTCAAGCCACGCATCGGGCTCTGTGCTGGCAGCTAGCTCAGAGCCTGGAGCCTGCGTCTGATTCTGTGTCTCCCTCTCTCTCTGACCCTTCCCTGTTCACGCTGTCTCTTTCTCTCAGAAATAAATAAAAACCATTAAACATTTTAAAAAATCATGTATTTGTTTTGAGAGCGAGCGAGAGAGAGAATGTATGCTTACAAGCAGGGGAGGGGCAGAAAGAGAGGGAGAAAGAGAGAATCTCAAGTAGGTTCTGTGCTGTCAGCATGGAGCCTGACATGGGGTCCAATTCCACAGACTGTGAGATCATGACCTGAGCTGAAATCAAGAGTAGATGCTCAACTGACTGAGCCATGCAGGTGCCCAAGCCTTAACTTTTATACTTCCTGCATACAGAGAAGAACACAGTATTGGCTGATGTTTCTGATGAAACCCCCTTTCAGAGGGAGTCTTATGTGCCGCACTTACCAAAATGGGAGGGGGAAGTGACACATTTGCTTAGAAAACGTTTGTATATTTAAGAATAACTCTAAGAAGTGGCACCTGGGTGGTTCAGTCAGTTAAACATCTGACTTTGGCTTAGGTCACAATCTCATGGTTTGTGGGTTCAAGCCCCGCATTGGGCTCTGTGCTGATAGCTCAGAACCTGGAGTTTGCTTTGGATTCTGTGTCTCCCTCTCTCTCTGCCCCTCCCCTGCTCGTGCTCTGTCTCTGTCTCTTCTCAGTCTCTCTCTCTCTAAAACAATGATAAACATTGCGTGTCTGTTGATGGTGTTAATTCCCTGGGTACAATGTAAGTTTACCAAGGTGATTTCAAGATACCACCAAGATTTAGCAGTTCAGGGTGTTCTACTCGCATTCAGTGCTCATGTGATTATATTTTTAAAGTCTTATGCACAGGAGCCTGAGTCGCTCAGTTGGTTGAGCCTCCGACTTTGGCTCAGGTCATGATCTTAAGCCTGCATGGGGCTCTGTGCTGACAGCTTAGAGACTGGAGCCTGCTTTGGATTCTGTGCCTCCCTCTCTCTCTGCCCCTCCCTTGCTTGCACTCTGTCTCTCTCTTTCTCAAAAGAAATAAACATTAAAAAAAAGAAGAACTTTAAGGACTGAGGTTTTCCCCGCATTTTTATAATAGGAGACTGTTACAGAGGCAAACCTTGGATAACCTATCTTGAAAATTAGTTTTCAGGGTGAAACTTGAATTTTCTGAAAGAGCATTTCCAGAGAGAACACGTTTTTAAATATTGAATTGTTGAGATAGTACAGAATCTTCTTTGATAATAGTAATAATGTAATTATAACAATAAAAAGATTAGGGTAGAAAGATTAATTATATAGTTTTCTAGCAACAAACCAGCTAGGTTTCGTTCCTTTGTTCATGTGGAATGAACAAAAATGCCATTTTTTGGTGTCAGATGTCTCCTGAGTATATCTTTTTTAGTCCAGGTCCTACCCCTTGACCTGCAAAGCTGTAGGTTTAACCATCTGCTGTACGTGCCACACCTATTGTTACGCAGGTACCTCTAACTTGTTTCCCTAAAAAACTGGTCTCCTCTTCTCCTTCCTGACATTTTACTGCATTGCACTCAGTTTTCAAAACTAGAATCTTGCTCTAGTATTTACATTTATTTGTTTATTTTGAGACCGAGGTAGGGGGGAAGAGCAGAGAGGGGGAGAGAGAGAGTTGCAAGTAGGCTCCGCTCCATTAGCACAGAGCCCGATATGGGGCTCGAACCCATGAACCATGAGATCATGACCTGAACCGAAGCTGGATGCTTAGCCAACTGAGCCACACAGGTGCCCCTAGATTTCTTTAAAATAATCATGGGGACACTTCTGTGGCTCAGTCGGTTGAGCATCTGACACTTGATTTTGGTTCAGGTCATGATCTCATGATTTGTGAGATCGAGCCCTGCATTAAGCTCTGCACTGACAGTGCAGAACCTGTTTGGGATTCTCTCTCCCCTTCTCTCTGTGTCTCTTCCAACCCCAAATAAAATAAATAACCTTAAAAAATAATTTAAAATAATCATGAATTGTATACATATTAGGAATATCAATCTCTGTTGTATGGTGACAGATGGTGGCAACATTTGTGGTGAGCAAAGCATAATATATAGAGAAGTTGAATCACCATGTGGTACACCTGAAACTAATATAACATTGTATGTCAACTATACTCAAATAAAACAAATTAAAGAATATTAATTCTTGGGGTGCCTGGGTGGCTCAGCTCATTAAGTATTGACTCTTGATTTCAGGTTAGGTCATAATTTCACGGTTCATGAGTTCAAGCCTTGCAACGGGCTCAGTGCTCTCACTCTTTGGGATTCTCTCTCCCTCTCTGTGCCCCTCCCCTGCTAATGCTCTCTCTCTCTTTCTCTCAAAAATAATAAGTAAACTTTAAAAACTTAAGAAAAGAATATAAATTCTTTATTTTTCAAATTTATTACATTGTTTCTTTAGTTTGAGTTTTATTATAACATTATAATTCTTTACACATATCTTTTTATTAGTTAAAACTTATAATTTGTGAACTCTGCTATTTTCAAAAAAATTTTCTTAATGTTTATTTTTGAGAGAGAGAGAGAGAGAGAGAGCATGAGCATGGGAAGGGCACAGACAGAGGGAGACACAGAATCTGAAAGAGGCTTCAGGCTCTGAGCTGTCAGCACAGAGCCTGATAGGGCTCAAACTCAGGAATAGTGAGATCATGACCTGAGCTGAAGTTGGATGCTTAGCTGACTGAGCCACCCAGGAGCACCTTCTATTGCTTTTAAGTGCGAATTCTTGCTTCATACTTAGATCTGAGGATTATTCATTTGTATGTTCTTTTACAAAGTTTAACAGATTTTCTTTTTACTCTTGACTCCTTCCTCCATCTTAAATTTATTTTGTTGTATGAAGTAGGAAAAGCAATGTATCTGAATTCCAATATACTATGATTGAGAGAAGGAAACATGTGAGCTAAGTGAAATTTACAACCATAATATTTCTTTAAATATCACTTAATATTTGTTCATGGCATAGTCAGAACTGCATCAGTTATTTCTTTTCTTTATGTTTTTTATTTATTTTTGACATAGAGACAGAGCATGAGTGGGGGAGGGGCAGAGAGAGAGGGAGAGAGAGAACCCCGTGTAGGTTCTGCACTGACAGTGCAGATGCCGAGCTTGAACTCACCAGCCACAAGATCATGACCTGAGCCAAAATCAAGAGTTGGACACTTAAATGACTGATACACCCAGGCACCCCTAATTCAGTGCTTTTAGTAGATTTATGAAGTGTGCGACCATCACCAGTACTTAATTCCAGAACATTTTCATTGCCTTAAATATAAACTCTGTGCCCATTAGCAGTCACTCCCACATTCCCCACCCAGCCCCTAGCAACTGTTATTCTCCTTTCTCTCTTTATGAATCTTCCTATTCTAGATATTTCATAGAAGAAGAATCATACAATATGTGGCATTTTGTAACTGGCTTCTTTTACTTAGCATAATGTTTTCAAGGGTCATTCATGTCATATCAAGTGTCAGTCCTTCACTCTTTTCTCTGGCTAAATTCTATTTTCATTACATGGGTATGTAACACATTTAGTTTATCCATTGATCAGGTGATGGACATTTAGCTTGTTTCTACTTTTGAGCTATAATGAATAAAACTACAATATACATGTTTTGGGGTAAACACCTGTTTTTTCGTTCCTTTAATTATATATGTAGGAGTGGAATTGCTGATTCACTTGATGACTCTATGCTTACATTTTGAGGAATCACTAAGCCATTTTCTAAAGTGTCTACCATTTTATGATACCACCAATAATGGATTAGGGCTCCATTTATCCATATCCTTACTAATGTTTGTTCTTGTCTTTAGTTTTGATTCTAGATATCCAAGGGGGTGTGAAGTGGTACCTCATTGTGGTTTTCATTTATATTGCCCCAATGACTAATGATGTTGAGGATCTTTTCATGGGCTTATTGGCCATTTGTACATCTTTGGAGAACTGTATATTGAGATCTTTTGACCATTTTAAAATTCGTCTTTTTTTTTAGGTTTATTTATTTATTTTGAGAGAGAGAGTGAGCAGGGGAGGAGCAGAGAGAGAGGGAGAGAAAGAGAATCCCAGGCAGGCTCTGTGCTGTCAGTGCAGAGGCTAATGTGGGGCTCGAACTCATGAACCCATGAGATCATGACCCGAGCCTAAGTCAGAAACTTAACCAACTGAGCCACCCAGGTGCCCCTAAAATTTGTCTTTTTATTGTTGAGTTGTAATAGTTCTGTACATATTCTGCATATAAGTCCCTTATCAGGTACTTGATTTGTAAATAGTTCCTTCTATTTTTAGTTTAGGTTTTTTTTTTTTAATTTTCTGTGCTAGTATCCTTTGAAGCATGAACAGTTTTCATTCTGATGAAATCTACCTTATCTATATTTTCTTTGGTTGCTTATACTTTTAATTCCTTATATAAGAAACTACTGCCCAGTCTGAGGTCATGAAGATTTCCACCTCTGCTTTCTTCTAAGAGTTTTATAGATTTCACTCTTGAATATAGGGCATTTATCCATTTTGAGTTGATTTTTATATATCCTGTGTGGTAGGGGTCCAACTGCAATTCTTTTGCATGTGAATGTCCAGTTGCATCTGCACCACTTGTGGGAAAGACCATTCCTTTTTTCATTACTGAATTTCTTTGGCACCCTTGCCAAAAATCAGTTGACTATAACTGTATGAGTTTATTTCATTAAAACATTTTTTTTAATTGTTTTATTTATTTCTGAGAGAGAGAGAGACAGCGTGAGCAGGGGAGGGTCAGAGAGAGAGGGAGACACAGAATCTGAAACAGGCTCCAGGCTCTGAGCTGGCTGTCAGCACAGAGCCCAATGCGGGGCTCGAACCCACAAACCGTGAGATCATGACCTGAGCCAAAGTCGGACGCTTAACCGAATGAGCCACACAGGCGCCCCTCAATGAGTTTATTTCTCAGTTCTGATCCATTTTGCTGTATGTTTATCCTTATGCCAGTACCACATAGTTTTGATTACATCAGCTTTGTATTAAGTTTTGAAAAGGAAGTAACTATTTAAAAAGGAAATATGAGATCTCCAACTTTGTTCATTTTAAAGATTGTCTTGGTTATTTTGCTTCCCTTGTATTTTCATATGATTTTGGGCTTGTAATTTCTGCAAAAAAGAGAGTTGGGTCTTCTTCCTATTTTTAACTGTCCCCAGTATTCTTTTCTTTCTATTTCTTCTGCATTTCTTGGCATTCCTAACAACTGGCCCTGACTTCTGATTTTTATTTATTTATTTATTTTTGGCTATTGAACAGTGAACCATGACTGCAGGGTTTTCAGGTTTTGGGCATTTATTGTCATTTATCACACTTGGAAGCAGATGGATATTCTTCCTCTATCTAACTTAACCTACCTTCTTTCCTCCCTCCCTCCCTTCCTTTCTCTCCTTTTCTTTTCCTTGCTCCCTTCCTTCCTTTCTTCTTCCTTCTAGTGGGTTTGATCCTTATCAGAATTATCAATGTTCAGAGAATCTGACCAGAACAAACGAGAACCGCTACTTAATCTTTGACTGCTTATTATCTGATACTTAAATATTTAAATATGAAAAGTCAAAATATTTCTTAGAAGGGTTATTATGGTGATAAACTTGACCCTTGTGATTTGGTGTCTTTTTAAAAAAATTTTTTTTAATGTTTTTTTTTTTTTTAATTTATTTCTGACACAGAGAGAGATAGCATGAACAGGGGAGGGTCAGAGAGAGAGGGAGATACAGAATCTGAAACAGGCTCCAGGCTCTGAGCTAGCTGTGAGCACAGAGCTCGACGTGGGGCTCGAACCCACGAACCGTGAGATCATGACCTGAGCTGAAGTTGGATGCTTAACTGACTGAGCCACCCAGGCGCCCCGTGATTTGGTTTCTCATACAAAATATGAAAACCAGATTTTTACAAGAGGGAAAAACTTACCAGAAAGTTAATTTGTCTCTAATCTACTTAACAGTTCATGTTCTTTCTGATAGTAGTCTCGTGTGTGTAAATATTTCCCCCTAGGGCAAGAGTGGCTCAGCGCTCTGATTTGCAGGTTCAACACCTCAGTGTTAAGGTATTAAATGAAGAAATGGAGTTTATCACAGTTTTAAATTTTCTGATATGGTCATGTTTTGATTTGAAGCCTCAGAAATGTTACTTTTACTTGAGTCATCACATTGACGTCCGCTTTTCTCTACAGAAATTTTAATGACCTCTGTTCCCAACAGCAAATTCTGACCTGTTCAGTTTTATTGAGTCAGATAGCCTACAACCCAGTACCCTAAAACCTAGTTGTTGGCTGTCATGTCTGGTAATGAAGCAAATGAATCAGAACCTCAGAAAATCTACCAGTCTGTCCATTACCACAGGTGAATTGAAGGAAAGCAAGTGTGGATTTGGAACAGCAGGAGCACAGCACTGACCCACTCGGTTATGAGATCAGTGGTGCCCAGTTATTTTTGTCTTTAAATTATGAAGTGATCCCCGAGGTCATCCAGTGGGCAGTTCTTTGCCGAGTTATTGCTTGGTGTTGTTTTGAAAGAGAAGCTAGAGCTTCAACTCAGAAACATACCTGCAGAACAGTCCGATTTGCACTTGAGGTGTTCATGGGGCCAGTCTCTGACTGCTCCCACTCTCCAGTGTGGGGAGCTGGGGTTGAGGGTGGGGCTGGCTTGGGTCCTGGCTTCACCTGCAGCTTGCATTGGTTTTATGCTGGACCAGAGAGATTCTTGCCCCGTCTCATGACTGGTTGACTGGTGGTGCAGCTGGGATGGCTCTCTGGGAGAGGGACCGTTTTTTGAAATGTGGATAATCTGAGCATGTTCACACTGGGGATTTCTGTCTCCACTGCTCAGAGAACCAAAACAAACCAACCAACCAACCAACCAACCACAGTCATGTCTTCCTAGGGAAGGAAGGGAAGCCATATGTTGGGATGATCAAAATATGGACTGTGGATCCGACAGACGTCTCTGTATTTGATTCCTGGCCCTGCCACTTAACTGAATCTGTGTTCTTCTCTCAATCTTCGTTTTCTCATGAATAAGGTAGAGAGCAAAGTAGTCATTGCCTTATGGGCCTGTTGAGAGGGTTAAATGGGGTCGTGCATGTAAGGAGCTTTGCACGGTGCCTGGCAGGTCATCAACTGTTGGAATAAAAAGGACTTCAGAGGCTGTTTGATCCAGCACTTATCTGATGCAGGAATCTACCAAGAGGCTTTTAGATGTGCTTTTATTATGTTGCCAAACCAAAAATTTGATTTTTAAAGGGAGGAATCAAATGATGAATTCTGAAAAAAAAAAAAAAAAGAAAGACAAATTCTGACTTTTGGTTAAGATACTATTTAAAAAGCTCTCCACTGCCTGGGTAATTAGTGGCAGGAAAGATAGAAGCACATGATCCTGGAAGCAGAGATGTGTCAATAGTGGTGCCCAGAGAGACAGATTTGCAGAGAGCTGAGGGGTGACCCCACAGAGCTCACGTGTTTCAGCTTCTGGGGTGCAGAGGGAAGGACACATGCTTTCGAGTCAGGAGGCTCACTTTGTGTTTCATTTCTGCCTCATGTGTCCTCCCTGGATTGGGAAAGCCTATATTTTACCACTCTTTTGAGGATTAACTGAGAAAATACATATGAAAGGAGCAGGCACATAATAGGTGCTTAGGCAACATTTATATATTCACAGCGTTGCCTGCCTTTTTTAAGAGGTCTGCATGTCATTTCTCCGTTCCTGCTAACTAACTGTGCAAAACCCAGGGGCTTGAAACAGCCTCTTAGAATCTCTCACAGTTCAGTGAGTTGACTATATTCAGCTGGGTGGTTCTTCCATTTCATGTGAATTTGGTTGGGCCTGTAGTCATCTAGGCTCTGGACTGGGTTGGAGTATCCAGGAAGGCTCATTCCCGTCACCGGAGGTTGATGTAGGCTCTCTGTGGGAGCCTCATTTCTTCTGTGGCCTCTCCACATGGCCAGGTTGGACTTCTCACATGGAGTTTACATTCTGAGAGAGAAGGTCTATGGGTAAGACCAGCAGATTTCAGTTCTCATGTGTTTTACTTTCAAAGTTCTGAGAACATTACTTTTGCAGTACTTTATTGGTCAGAGCCAACCTATACTCAAGTGGAGGTAGATAACTCAATGGGGGAAGCAGGCAGGTGCATACAGAAGAGTAAGGAATGGGTGAAGGACGTCTCTGGAAACATCTGCCACAGTCTGGATGTTCTAGCCTGCTTCTTTACATCATATAAGTGTGCACATGTTCTGGGGAGCTGCCAGCCAGTCAGTAGCTCTCTGCCTGCTTCGCTCCCATCTGGTAGCTAAGTCATGGAGAGAAACTGAGGCCTGGGCCCTGAGGAGTCATTAGATTTTGAGAAAGATGCAATTAAAACTCAAAATGGAAAGTACCGGAGTAGGGTCAGCAAGGGTACCCTTTACATGGAAGAAGGTCTTTCTCTATACATTTTGAGTTTCCACAAATAGGACTGGCAGAAATCTACTCTCTAAATACTGCCCTGAGATTTTTTGCTCTCTACCAGAACATCTGCCTGAGAGCTGACCTGTTTTCCCACACATTTGGTCCTATTGGGATTAGATGGTTAAAAAGAGTCAGGATAGCTAAAGATTTGTCCTGGCTGGTACTTGAAGTGGAGAAAGCAATGAACAATTTTGTGGAAATCCTGTTTATGGACCAAAGACTTCATCTTAACTGACTGGATATGCAAAGAAGTGGAGATTGTTGCTTTTTTTTTTTTTTTTTTTTAAAGATACACAAATTAACAGGCATCCAAGACTCACTACCCCATCTCAGCCTTGGGAATGGACAGACTTGTGACAGTTTTTTCCCCTCTAGCTGTGTAGAGGGCAAGGCAGCAAAGGAGTAGGTCTACAGAAAGGACCATGTGGTGGCAATGGCAGTTAACCAAAAGACCTCAGCAGGCTGGGAGGGGGAGGGGGCAGTAGCCTCCCCCAGGGCCAAGTAAAAATAGGAACATGTGGCTTATGGACTGGTTTAATCTGTAGGCAACCTGCCTATCCCTAGAGGGGTTTGCAGCCAGCATTCAAGTTTCCAGAGAGATAAAGACAGAGTACAGGAGGTACTTTCTCTCATATAATTCCCCTTGGTGCCTCCCCACTGTTTAATTCTACTTAACTTTAGAAACTTGACTAGAAGTTTACTTTTCTTCTTGTACTTTTCCTAATCGAAGCCTTGCTGCCACCTTACCTGCACACTCTCTCGGTCTTATTTCTGGTGCTGTTCATGGATGGCTGAATCCATGAGGAACACGAACCAACCTCTCCCCCTAAACTTTACCCAGAGAGCACCTGAGAGTCATGTGCAAACATCAGCAGACAGTTCTTGGCCTGGTGTCCCATCAAATGTTTATATTTGGAAAAAGCATTAGTTCTTCTACTTGGCAAACCAAAAGTTTCCAGCTTTAAATGCACGGAATCAGGAGCTCTGTTGTTCTGTTTGCCCACTCCTTTCCTCACTCATTGCTCTGTTTCTTCTAACTTCTCTCCAGCTGGGCCATCAGTATAGATTTTTCTTTCTTATTTTTGTTTCTTGCTGCAGACGAACAGTGTTGTCTGCTAAAACTGGAAGCAAAAAGTATTTGTGTGTCTATTTTTAAGGTCATGTATTTTAAATTTAAAGAGGTAAAGGAGTTGTTAAATTCTTTTGTTTCCTTTTCTAAGGTTGTATTGGGGAATGAAGACACTGTTTATCTTTAAGTTTTAGTTGAATTGCTGCTGACTGAGCCAATCTTTCCCTCAAAGCGTTCATTATATCTGCCTTTACTTCTGAAGAGAGCCATTTGGTGGCTCACCTTTCTTACCTCCTTTTCCATCACTTCTCTTTTGTGCTGAGTAGTTGCTGTAGTTGCTTAGAAATGGCTTTCTAATGAGCACAGTTTTGGGGAGGGACTCTGACCAGACTGTAAGAGGAAACTCATTAGCACAGGACCAGAGTCAGCCTCCTGGCACCTCTCTCTCGCTCACAGACCCTGTGATTAGACCCATACTCAGGGTTGTTTCCCTAATAAATCAAACTCAGGGGTCTTTCCTTGGGTGTAAATACTATCCTGGGTTTTCACATTTTCACATATAGAACCCTTTTAGATTCTATAGTTTTACTGTTATGATAGTTGCAGGAGGCAGTGATTTGGGAAAATGGACTGATTCTTCTAAGCTCCTTCCCCTTCCTGCCTGGAATTCCCTCTCACGCTTCCTGGGGAATTCCCTTGAATCTTTGAGGTCAACTCTGTGAACCTGGTCTCCTCAGAGTATCCCTCCGCCCCAGGCATTTACTAATTTCCTCTTCTGTGTCCCCAATAGTGCCAGCCACTTGCTTCTGCATTTCAACGATTGGTTTCTCTGTTGGAGTGTTAGTTTTTTTAGTTAGGTTAAGACCTATTGTTTTCGTTTTTAAGTCCCTAGTGCTCACATGTAATAAATGCTCAATAAGTGTTTCTTGAGTAAGTAAATTAGTAAATAATGCCATTACATAAATTCATTAAACATACATGTGTTAATGATTTGATCGTTTTCATACGTAAAACCTCATGTAAGAGTGTCATTCAGAAAATTTTTTGCCTTTTATTCTAGTTGTTTCTTGTGGCTAAAAAGAAAGCTAATCTATATAAAATGATACGTGCCTTGGCATTTAGTATAGGATTTACCAGCCTTAACTGACTTTGTCTCTTATTGTTTTGGGGGGAAAATTAGTCTGATGACAGATATATATATATATATATATATATATATATATANATATATATATATATATACACACACACATATATAAATGTTTATTTTTGAGAGAGAGAGAATGAGTGAGCACAAGCGGGGAGGGGCAGAGAGTGAGAGGGAGACAGAGAATCACAAGTAGGCTCCATGCTGTCAGCACAGAGCCTGATGTGGGGATCAAACTTAAGGACTATGAACTCATGACCTGAGCTGAAGTCAAGAGTCAGATGCTTAACCAACTGATTCCACCCAGGTACCCCAAATCACATATATTATTGACTGCTGACTGTGTTTTGCTATTTAGGCATGTTCATGCTATCATATGGCAATTGAAAATCCCAACTGGCTAGGTTTTTTAAAGTACTGTCTTGCTTTTCTACAGGATGACAGATGATCAGTGGAATAGTCCCAGGTGCATTCTATCCTACTGGCCTTGGTGTCTGTCAGAAGGTTCAACAGTTAGGCAATGACTGTAGTCCCCTCTCCTTGCTTATTGTATCTGTTTAGCACTTTCATGTATATAAAACATTAGCTGAAGACTTTAAAAACCCAGCCTCTGTCTGTAACTTAAACCATGGTGTAAAAATGTTATTTTAGGTTATTTTTACTTTTCCTCCCAAGTTCTGTGGCCTTTTCCCATGATAATAGTGGGTAGAATCTGTTCTTTGAAAATGGGGGATAGTTATGGGGCACCTGGGTGGCTCAGTTGGTTAAGCTTCCGACTTCGGCTCAGGTCATGATCTCGTGGTTTGTGGGTTCAAGCCCTGCATCAGGCTCTGTGCTGACAGCTCAGAGCCTGGAGCCTGCTTCAGATTCTGTGTCTCCCTCTCTCTCTGCCCCTCCCCAACACATGCTCTGTCTCTGTCTCAAAAATAAATAAACATTAAAAATTTTTATTAAAAAAAAGAAAATGGGGGATAGTTTGTGTATGGATAGTTTTTTACATTTCAAACTTTTAAGTATAGTTTTAGTATAAAGGCTACTTTACGAAACTCTTCCTTTTTTTTGTGGGGTTTTATTTATTTGTTTATTATTTTATTAATATAATTAAGAAACTTTTCCTTAAAGATCTATTCAGGGCTGTGTTTTTCTTAGGTTACAATATGGATTTTTGTTACTGATTCCTGCCTACCATCAGCAGTGGGAGATATAGCACATTTAGCAACCAACTTCTTACTCATCTTTGACCCTATTGTTCAGCCTACTATAACCTATACTATACAACCTGCTATATAATACTCAATTCAATAACTATTTATTGAATGAACAAGTAAATAAGGCTGTAGAGAACAATTTACTTTCAAAAGGCTGTACTTAATCAAGATTTGGCTCATAGAAACACTGACAAAAACAGGATTCCTACTGTGAATGTAAGATGTGCAAACACTCAAAACACACTTTTTTTCTCAGAAGGATGAACAATGTTGATAAAGGCAGAATACACTTAAACCTAACAATTGATCATTTACACATTATTAAAGTATTCACAGATTCTTATCTTACGAATTTGTTGATTGCTTCCGGCTTGTCTATCTTTATTTTATTGACTTTTATAAAGTTCAGATAAAGGAGGGGTACAGATGTGTTGCTTCTAAAATCTAAGGATGTGGACTGGCTGCCCAAACTACAAAAATTATTTGCTATGTTAATTGAAAATGATTAGGAGGATGGACAGAGCCTGTTTTTTTGAGAATCAGAAAGCTATCATTGTTATTAGGAGCTTAGATTCCTGGGAGAATGTCTCAGAGGGCTATAAATACAGAATAAATTCAGAGAATTTTCATTTTAGTTCAGTTTTCATCAAATGTAAAGTTATTAATCTCTTAGAAAACATAATGGGAACATCGTTAATGATAAAAATTAAAATAATAAAAATGACAAATTGCAAGGCCTCATTATGTAATGATTTCTTTTTTTAGGTCTTCCAAATGTTACACAAGAGTAAACTTTTCAAGGGCAAAGAAACTTTTAAAATGCAGGAAGATTATTTAATTTTAAATTTTAGTATGATATAATGACGCTAATTTACGGTATAAATAAGTGAAAGTAAAATCAAAATAATACTTGCCCTTAAGTTACTAAAGAACCTAATGTACTAAAATAGAATACTTAAATAAAAGTCTTACACTGAAACCTGCATTAAAATAGGCTTCAGTTATTGATATAAAGACTGTTACTTTAGTTGTAATTCTTTTCTTTAGTGTTCATTATTACTACTTCACCACCTCATATAGTTGCATTTTTATCTTCTCCATTTCATATCTCAAATGCATTCAGATATTTCAAGGTTTGCAAAGATGATCTATAAAATAAGTTCTCTGGTCAATATGTCTTAGGAAGTTTTAATTTTTCTGATAGTAAAGATAGTAGCAAAAGTGAATCTTGTTGTTAACTAATATATGAGCACTGAACAAATCTGGCATGCTGACTAGATAGAAAACTCTTGTATAAATTCTTGCTTTTCAGTATTGAAACAGCTCCCTTGAATTCCCTTCTCCACACACCCAGCCCTGACTCTCTTTCTTCCTGTCAGTTGTGCTGAGACTGAAATTCTGTGTGATAGTTGTACTCGACTGTGTTTTTAAGGAGTACCACAGTCCTGCCCTGGAACTTACTCTCTTGAGAGGTCCCAGAGGTAGGTATGTAGTCAGAAAAGGAAACAAGACAAGGCATCTCTTGATTATTAGATGGGACTCTGATCCAGGGGCCCAATAGTAAACTCTGGTGCGCTGGAGCCCTAGAAGATCTCCTTCTGTGGGTCAGGTACCTTGAATGGTCTAGAACCAGAGCAGGTCACAGAGCCTTACTTCCAATTTCTACTGAGACCCGAGTTTCCTCCAGTCCTAACACTGACTCAGTGGAAGACCATGAAGGTGCTAGAGAATCTGAAAGGAGCTTTGCTTCAAGGCCTAGAGTAGATCCAAAGAGAAAGCCTATGTATACACTGGAGAAAAAGTCTTTTGGAGGAGTCTTGGGGTAACTCTTCCTGACTTGATAGAAGAGGAAAGGGAAATCTTATTCATGTACTGGACCATCAGCTCCCTTGAGTTGACATGTCTCTGATAAAATTCTTGAAAAAGTAGTTTTTGTTCTCTGACTCATGTTCTTTAGCTCTCTTACAGTTGTCTTTTCCCCTGTCACTTGACAGAAACTGTCTTCTCATGAATCAGCAGGAACTTCAGGCAGCATCAAATAATATGGCTTTCAGTTGTCATTCTCTCTCTCTTTTTTAAATTTATTCATTTGAATTCAAGTTAGTTAACATATAGTGTAGTATTGGTTTCAGGAGAAGGACCCAGTGATTCATCACTTACATATCATATCCAGTGCTCATCCCAACAAGTGCCCTTCTTAATGCCCATCACCTATTTAGCCCATCTCCTCACTCATCTCCCCTATAGCAACCTTACTTTCTTCTCTGTAGTTGAGAGTCTCTTATGATTTGCCTCTCTGTTTTTAATCTTACCTTTCCTTCCCTTCTGCTATGTTCATCTGTTTTGTTTCTTTAAAAAAATTTTTTTTAATGTTTTTTATTTTTGAGAGAGAGATAGAGACAGCATGAGCAGAGGAGGATCAGAGAGAGAGGGAGACACAAAATCTGAAGCAGGCTCCAGACTCTGAGCTAGCTGTCAGCACAGAGCCCAATGCAGGGTTCGAACCCACGAGCTGTGAGATCATGACATGAGCCGAAGTCGGACGCCTAACTGACTGAGCCACTCAGGTGCCCCTGTTTTGTTTCTTAAATTCCACATATGACTGAAATCATATATTTGTCATTGACTGACTTATTTCACTTATCATAATACACTCTGGTTCCATCTATGTTGTTGCAAATGGCAATATTTCATTCTTTTTGGGTGATATTCCATTGTATGTGTGTGTATACACACATATGCACATACATATATATATACACACACACATATAGAGAAAGTGTGGTATATATACCATTCATCAGTCAGTGGATATTTGGGCTCTTTCTATACTTTGGCTATTATTGATAGCACTGCTATAAACATTGGGGTGCATGTACCCCTTAAAATCAGCATTTTTGTATCCTTTGGATAAATGCCTAGTAGTGCAATTGCTGGTTTGTAGGGTAGTCCTTATTTTAATTTTTTGAGGAACCTCCATACTGTTTTCCAGAGTGGCTGCACCAGTTTGCATTCCCACCAACAGTGCAAAAGGGTTCCCCTTTCTCTGCATCCTTGCCAACAACTGTTGTTTCCTGAGCTGTTAATTTTAGCCATTCTGACAGGTGTGAGGTGGTATCTCATTGCGGTTTTGATTTGTATTTCCCTGATGATGAGTGATATTGAGCATCTTTTCATGTGTCTGTTAGCCATCTGGATGTCTTTGGAAAAGTGTCTGCCCATATCTTATGCCCATTTCTTTCCACTGGATTATTTGTGTTTTGGGTGTTGAGTTTGGTAAGTTCTTTATAGATTTTGGATACTAACCCTTTATCTGATAATGTCATGTGCAAATATATTCTCCCATTCTGTCAGTTGCTTTTCAGTTTTGTTGATTGTTTCCTTTTCTGTGTAGAAGCTTTTTTATCTTGGTGAGGTCCCAGTAGTTCATTTTTTCTTTCATTTCCCTTGCCTCTGGAGATATGTCTAGTAAGAAGTTGCTGTGGCCAAGGTCATAGAGGTTGCTGCGTGTTTTCTCCTGTAGGATTTTGATGGTTTCCTAAATGTGAGCATTTAGGTCTTTCATTCATTTTGAATTAATTTTTGTGTATGTTGTAAGAAAGTGATCCAGTTTCATTCTTGTTGCTGTCCGGTTTTCCCCGCATCATTTACTAAAGAGACTGTCTCTTTTCCATTGAATCGTCTTTCCTGCTTTGTCGAAGATTCTTAGTAAGCCATACATTTGTGGGTCCTTTTCTGGGTTCTCTATTCCATTCCGTTGATCTATGTGTTTTCATTCTCCTTAACAGAAAAGTGGATAGGGCTGATAACTCCCTTTTCCTTGAAGTTTTATATTCTCTTATTGTGTAGGTTACTTGGGATAAAAAGTTGGTGCCTTGGTCAGCTCTGCCTGCCATAACAGAATACCAGAGATTGAGTAGCTTAAGCACACACAAACATTTGTTACAGTTCTGGAGGCTGGATAGTCTGAGATCAAGGTGTTGGAAGATTTGGAGTGTGGTAAGAGCCTGCTTCCTGGTTCATAGATGGCTGCTTTCTTGCCATGCCTTCACAGTGGTGGAAGGGGTGAGGGAGCTTTTTTGAGATATCTTTTGTAAGATTCCAATTCCATTCATCTGGGCTCCATCCTTAATCACCTCCCAAGGTCCCGTCTCCAAATATTATCTCATTGGGGATTGGGTTTCAGCATATGAATTTATGGGGGACACAACCATTCAGACTATAGCAGATGGCTACTTAAGGAGTTTGTGGCCTAAGTCCTATTTATTTCCAGCCATTCTTCCTTCCTTAGCTTCATTTCTATGCGTCCAACAATTAACTGAATGAATATCTCTTTCAGTCCCAAATTTAGTGTCATCATCTTCCCTCTGAAACCTGTGTTCCTTTGCTTATCAGTGGTAGTATTTTCTCTCCAGTCACCAGATGGGAAACCTCAGTGTCATCTTTGATTCCTTGCTCCTTATCCATCTGTTCATCTAATGAGCACTTAATCGTAGCCTCTGTGGATACAGAAAGCCATGCAGTCCCAGCTTTAGGGTAGGAGTGGGAGATAGGAGGGTTTATCCAAGAAGGCAGTCATTGAGAAATATCTTTTTCAATTATTACAAGTTAAGTGCCCCAAAGAAAGTATACAGGGCTATGAGAGGGGGCTGCCCGAGTATGAAATCCAGCATTTCTCACACGGAGGCTTTGAGACAGGAAAGAGCAGAGCTGTACATGGGGACCTAGGAAGTCCTTTGCTGGGGCAGAGAGGAGCTGGATGAGGCTGGTGAAGGAGGCAGGAGCAAAGTTAAGCAGGGCATGAGAGACTAAAGTGAGGGGTTTCAAGCTTTTCCTAAGCCGTGAAAGTTTTTTCCATGCCAGAGAATGCATCATCAGCATTTTTAAAAAAAAGATCAACATGAGTATTGTGTGGCAAATGGAGTGGATAAGAATGCATTAGGAAGCCAGATGGGCAATATACATGGAAAGAAGTAAGTGCACTCAAAACAGGAAGTAGAATGGGCAGGACCTCATGATTGAATCGACTGAGGAGGAAAGGGAGATTCTAAGGATAAACCTCAGATTTCTTTCATGAGGAACTGAATGCATGGAATAATGTTCTCCCAACAGCCTCAGAATTCCAGATCCTATAAATGGAGCTCAGGAATATGTCTCAACCCTGTTCCCTCCTTCACATTTGTACTGCATTATCAACCTTCCTTACCTATGTTGTTGAAGACCCTCCTGGAGGTCTCTCCACTTGTCAGCTTGCTCCCCTCTGCGCTGGTGCCTGGATGGTGTCCCTGAAACGCTCTCCTGAACATAGTCCTCTGCTGATGGAGCAACTCTAGTGGCTCCCTATTTCCTGCAGATTAAGCATGGGGTGGTGGGTGCTAAGATCACACCCAATCTTCTAGTACCCTTTCTCATCACCAAATTAGTCTCCTTGCTGCTTCTGATAAGCACCATCCCCTTCCCTGTATCTCTGCCTCTGTGCCCTTGTTTTCACCTGCCCGAAACTCCCCTGCCACTTCTGCTGGGCCATGTTCTCCCTTTCCTTCAGAGCCCACTCCGACATCCCTGCTCTACAAGGAAGGGCCATCTACCTGCAAACACCTTTTCTTTGCCTCTTCTGTGGCATTTCAGACAGACAGGCCTCAGCATTATTTATGATTATAAGCTACCTTTATATTCTACTCAGACCTAGCACAGATGCCTGAACAAAACCTAATAGAATATTCGTAGAAGACAGAAGAAGCATTCTGTAGGTACTTTTGCACTTGACCCAAGAATAATTCATATTCAGGTAATTGACTGTATGTCATCATTTAACACAGTGCCTTGCTGGAGCGCCTGGGTGGCTCAGTCGGTTAAGTGTCCTACTCTTGATTTCAGCTCAGGTCATGATCTCATGGTTCGTGAGTTCAAGCCCTGCATCGGGCTCCGTGCTGACCGTCTGTTAGGGATCCTCTCTCTCCCTTTCTCTCTGCCCCTCCCTCTGTCTTTCTCTCTCTCTCAAATAATAATAATAATAATAATAAATAAGATAATAAGTTTTTAAAAATCTGCTTTACAAAATACAGTGCCTTGCTTTTTATAGCATTTTACCAAGATTATCAAAATGATTTATACTTTTTTTCAAAGTGATTTTAAATACTTCTAGATTCAGTGGGAAAATATATCTGCAGAGATGTTCCTTCTTGCCACAGAATTTCCCTTTCTATAATGTATAACCTCTTAAAGCCAAGAAAGATTCTGCTCTGCCCTTACCATCCTGCATGCTGTACCTAAGATGTTGTCATGGACCGGATGGTGACCCACCTGGCGAGAGTAAACTCTGTTGATGCTTAACACGGGGGTTCATATAGGTTCGTGGGAAGAAAAGATGGGGAATTCAGTGTTTGCAGGGAAAAAAAGCAACAAAGCCCTCTATTATTGTTTTAATGGGTGGTGACTTAGATTTATTTAAATACAGTCCTCCCACCGTCAGAAGAAATACTTAAAATGTAGACATTCTTTTGTATAGCATCTGTCAGCCTTGTAGGCTGTCTTAGAAGAACATCACTCAATAAACAGGCAGACAAAAAAAACAAATCTTGACTCTCTGTTAGGACAAGTACCGCGAGGAAAAAAATAAGATGTCACAGAGCAGAGTTCAGCTGGAGCCAGGAACCGTACGTGGAGTGGCAAGAATTATGAGGAGGTGGCGTCGCAGAGCCTGAGTGATACGAAGGAACCACTCAAGTGCTGGGAGGGGCATGTGCCAGGCAGAGGAAGCAGGGCCTGCCTTTTCAAACCCTGCAATGGGACTTGACCCCAGCTCCTTGAACCCTTGAACCCAGCTTGACCTCTGTCCCCCTTGCCTCCAGCCACTGCTACCCTGACCTTCCCTCTCACAGCTCTATGCCTGCGCCTTCCCTCCTCTGTCTAGAATGCCCTTCCTCTTCTTCCTTGGGTGACATCACACTTCCGAGCACAGCTGAAATGTCCTTTGCCACCCACATACTCATGAGGCTCCCAGCCTCACACCCCTCTCTCCTTCCTCCTCCTCTGGAAGAGCTGGTCTCTCTTACCTTATTGCTTCCTTTGCTCTTTCTCCCTGTCTAGACTGTAAGCCTTTGAAAACACAGACCATGGCTGAATCACCACTGCCTAGAACCATGCCTGGAACACGGCAGGTGCTAAATAATTGCAGAGTACTTGAGTGAACGAGGAAGAGAGGGAAGGGGAGAAGAAGGGATGGAAGGAGGGAGGGAGAAGGAAGGAAAAAGGAATGCAGGAAATGATTGTAAAAATCTTTGAAAGTATAAGGCGCACTGAAACTGACTAATATTAAATGAACGTGGCTTTAAAATAACACAAGAGATGTTTTCATAATTTTAGCTAGAGTCCAAGTGTTTGCTGTGGTCTTTGGGATTACAGCCGAGGCATAATCAAACTAGAGGTTCACCAATATTTCTAGGGTGGTAACCTTTTGAAAGTAGGAGTAGGTTAGTTTTCTTCCTTTTAAGTTGGCGTGTTTTTGATATCTTACATGTTTGGTGGGTGGGATTACAAGAATGCAAGCCAAAATCTACTTTCTGTATAACCACATCCCTTCTTCAGCAGCCTGGCCTGGGAAATAATACTCCATGCCAGAAAACAAGAAATAGCAACCCGCTGTCTTCTTCCCGAGCAGTGCTCACGACTTTTCTAGGCTGAGGTCACGTTTTTAAACTTCATAAAACATAGCTGACTGTTGAGTAGGGTGGAGAAGGTGGGTTTAATTCAGCACCTGTGGTCTATAATTGCCAGCAAGTTTCTACATTAGAGGCATTTTGGTATTTTTATGTTCATTGGCTAGAAGGATGAAATAAGCAAATCTTTATCTACCAGTATATTCCTTTATGAAAATCATTACTATATTTGGCCAAAGTCCTCATAACTATATTTAACATTCTATTAATGTTTGCTTTCGTGTTTCTTTAATTCTGGTAAACTCCACCTCTCACAAATTCCCATGGGATATAGTAATGCAGTCTGGGATTTAGTTCCTCTTACTAATCTGTGATTTAAATTTTGGAAAGATATTGCTGTAATCCCCAAATAAACACTTAACATGTGGGAAGATTCAGGATGATGGGCATTTTGGTGACCTAATCCAAGATGAAGGTGGTAGAAGCCAAAAGAGCAGACAGGGCCCAAGGGAAAGCAAAGATGATGGGCAGAGTTTTGCACAGCTCTTGACTTAGAGCAAAGTGATGCTATTCTGGAAGGACTAAGCAGTGAAAAAGGGAGGGGGGGGAGAAAATGAAATGCACTCATTGGGGCAAGAAGTCATGACAGGATTTAACCTAACAAGTGTCCCCAGAGAGAAGAGCAAATTCTCTGTTTAGTTATTCTGAGAAGCAAAGTTGAAAAGTGACATCAGAAAATCCTAATCTTTTAACATCCCTGAAATACTAAGTAAGAGAATTAGTGGAAAGTTTTGCATTTGGTGATTGCTTCTCAGAAGCAGGAGACAATTGTGTAAACACATTACAGCAGTGGGACTTTGAACTGCTTCTTTAGAAAGGGGAAGAAAATGAAATGTGTGAGAATGACAGATTTTGACAAGTTCAAGACTTTCTTTTTTAACCCATCAATTGAAACTAAAGATAAATTGGGGAAGCCTTTTTTAAAAAAATCTAATTCTTAAATACCTTTAAGAGCAATCTATTCTAAATCTATCTAAAGATGACACATGATCTTGTTGAAGAAGTAATTTGATAATTGTATTTAACAACAAAAATACTCAAATGCATCATGAACTCTTAACAATTCAGCCCCTTCTTACTGAGTACTATTTTCTTCTGAAGTTCTTTGCAACACCTAATGGGCACATATTTGCTGTATTTCAGAGGTCCCTAGGAAACATTTTGGAACCATTCTGTATTGGCTAATGAAAAACTGGAAAGGCAGCAGGCTGCAACTTTCCTGAGTCAATGGGGTATGGAGAGAAGGGAACCATACTGTGTCTCTACTTTCTGCTTTGATGAGTATAATGACTGGTTGTTGGCGTGTTTATAAGTTGGAAGAGGATGAATTTGAAAAGAGCACCGGTAGGTGGTTTACCAACATAGTTGCTCATCAAGAGCAGTGTTGGGTAGGTCCATAAACACCAGATGGAGGAGTGCTACAGAGGGTGGCCTGTCCCGGGGCCTCCATGAGCCTCCTTCTTCCCTGGGTCTCTGAATTTCAGTATTCTTTATCCCATTACTTGGATAAGACTGATAAATAAGTGACTGATTCTAAATTCATGGTATTTGTAAACTACACTT
This sequence comes from Crocuta crocuta, assembly GCF_008692635.1. Taxonomy (NCBI): domain Eukaryota; kingdom Metazoa; phylum Chordata; class Mammalia; order Carnivora; family Hyaenidae; genus Crocuta; species Crocuta crocuta. Next base: position 14,547,094 of record NW_027532015.1, read on the forward strand.
CGTGCGGTGGGCAGGTTTTATAGGAGGTCATGTTTGAGCTCAGCCTGTTGGAAGATGAGGGAGTGTTCTGTAGGTGCTAAAAAGGGTCGCCTAGCTGCATGACAGTCAGTGATCCTGAAACATCAAGATTGAGATTCACCTGAGAGAGGAGCACCTGCCAACCAGCTATCATGGCGTGATATTTTCACTGGTGACCTTAACATGGACCTAATGAGGCCCCCATAATTAAGTCAACATTAATATTTTAAAACTTTTCAACCATATCATATAATCTTCTTTACTGTTCTACTTTTATTTCCTAAGATCAATGATTTGCCTCTAACCGTATATGAAAGTTAAACCTCTTCCCCTGGCTGAATCTTTCCTCCTTAATGGTAAATATGTATATATACACGTGTCCAAGAGCCTTAATTGGTGTTGATTTATTTAAAGCTGTTAAAGTATTCTACACCCTTTCCTTGGAAGTAGTTCTCTCATTTTTGACCACAGTTTCTACAGATATCTACTTCAACTTTTAACTTCCTTAAATTTGCCTTCAACTTGTGATTCTTAATCTCAAAGGTATTTTTTTATTGTCGTATGCCAAGTGTTAAATTCTGTAACCTAATTTCACCTTCATTCTTAAAAAAAAAACCCCAAAAACCTTGTTGATATCCTGTAGTATTCTATATTTCATCAGATTTTGTCTACCCTATGCCTTTTCTTTGCATATGTTTTATAAAGAATCCCACCCTATTTTTTTCAAAGCAAATTTTCAGCTTCAACTTTCCAAATAAATATTTATATAAATGTACATAAATTAACATACTTGGGATTCATAATTCGCAGGGTCCAGATGTGGATATTTAGCGGTAAATATGGACATTTTTTCCAAGTGCCTCCTTTGTCTGAATACACTTCAGGAAGCTTATCAGCTACTATATTCATGCAGAAAGATGGGCAAAAGGCAGCTGGGTAAGGGTGTGAAATGGATAGTGTTGCATACACTGCACCTATGTTTACACATTCACTTCAAGAAATACGGCTTTATTTGGGATTTCTCACTTTGAGACAGAGAATGGAAATGGGTTTCTTTCAGAAACTTGGCATTTTGAAATCTCTATAATAGCTGTTTTTCCCTGAAAAGAGCCACTGCATATTGGATAGATCTGGAGTTTTTTTATGTTGCAATATTTGCCATGCTGGTGAAAGTTTATTTCATTGTATGCTTAATACATTCCTTTCATCTTGCTTATGGATTTACAATATGACTGTTGCTTCCGAGTGTGGTCCCTGTACCAGCAGCATGGGTACCACCTGGGTGCTTGTGAGAGAGCCTCATCACTTCCTTCTTCCTCAAAAACAACAAAATCTGTTGTTTTACAAGATCTCCTGTGATTCATGTATACGTGAAATTGGAGAACACTAGTCTGCCCTCACTATTTTTACTTTATAACCTCCCACTTGCGCCCTAATTCATTGCTTTTACCCTGCTAGTCTTAACAAAAGACACTAATGACCGTTTAATAGCTAAACACATTCACCACTTCTCAGCATTTGTCATGCATTTTTTGCACATACTATCCTGATGGTCAACCAGTTTTGTGAGTCCATTGAGAGTTACACTTTTAAGAAGTAGTTCTTCTTAAATAAATAAAACCCATTTATTGGACATTCACTCCCTATACATTCCTTGACCAGCCTATATCCAGAGGGCAAGTCTGCTTCTAGAACTGGAACTCCTGTTGGCATATGAGGAGACTAGGGGTGTGTCACCTGGAGAGGAAATGTCAGGGATTTCAAGAGTGTTGTTCTTAAATATCTGAAGTGTTTTGGAGGAAAAGTAGGTGTTTTTTTTTTCAGTGTAGCTTTAGAAAAGCAGAAGTAGAAACAATGAATGAGTCGAAGTGGAGGAGAGACGTAGTTTGCCCGCAAGTACGGAAGGATTTTACAAACTAATTTGAATATTCCAGCTGCACAGGGCAGGCTGACCGTCCTCGGAGCCTGGGAGGTACTCAACCAAGGCTGCCAGTGAGACAGACAGCGGATGGGTTTCTGCTAGTTCTTTTCATCTTCATTTTTTGTTGCTGCAAAAGAGAAAGAATATTATTTATTCTCCAAATATTTCTTCTTTTTTTTTTTCCTCTTAGTGATTATATATAGATTTTTGTCTCCCTTTCTTGAGTAGTAGAACCCTATAGGGTTTTCTTTGTATGAATGGGCCGTGCCTTTCTACTGGGATAGTTAATAGGATATATACCTCTTTCAATTTTATATCTAGGATTCTTTCTGTGATGTTTAGTGCTTCGTTGGTCATTTTATTCTGAGGAGACCATTGGGCCAGTATCTTCAGGGAATAATATTTGGAAACTCCTAGAGTTCTTAATTAAGTTGCAATTCATGTTGTAATGAGTCGCTCACAGTTAGATACCTTATTTACAGTTTAGATTATCTTCTCCTATGTGTATCATTTTTCACAGACCTATAAATGAACATATTTGTATTTTTCTGCCCACCCCAAATTTTTTACTTTCACATTTGATTCCTCTATCTCTAGGTGCTTATAATATAGACATTGGTCATAAACGTGCTGTATATGCTGTGGAAGATATTTGTTCTATTGTGGAAGTCACAAATTTAGATACTAAAGCTAAATTTTGAGATTTTATTGGGATGCCAGTTTAGATTTGATAGAGGTATAGAAAATGCAAACAGATGAGGCTTTTTGAAACTGATGACATTTCACTATTATTTTCCTCTTTTAAAAATTTTTATTTTTATTTTTTGAATAAGTAATGTATAAGATTGAAAGTTTAGGGGCACCTGACTGTCTCAGTTGGTTAAGTGTCTGACTTCAGCCCAGGTCATGATCTCATGGTTTGAGGGTTCGAGTCCCGCGTTGGGCTCTGTGCTGACAGCTCAGAGCCTGGAGCCTGCTTTGGATTCTGTGTCTCCTTTCTCTGCCCCTCCCCTGCTCTCTCTTTCTCAAAAATAAATAAACATTAAAAAATTTTAAAAAAAGAAAGTTTAAAAGGTACATAAGTATATACAGTGAAGAGTCACCCTCCTACCTTTGTCTTACTTCTACCTAATCATTTTGTCTAGATTCAGCCAATGATATTAATCTCTTCTGTATCCTTTAGATAATGGATGAGCAAGGAATGCATGTCATTTTACAGCAAATGAGAGCATACTTTCTTGCATGTCTTTTTTTTGCTTACTATATTTTGCTTATTATATTTTGGAGATAAAAAAAGAATATAGACACCAAATCATTTTATTTTTATTTATTTTTTAAAATTTAAAAAAATGTTTTATTTATTTTTGGGAGAGAGAGAGCAGGGTAGGGTCAGAAAGAGAGGGAGACACAGAATCCGAAGACAGGCTCCAGGCTCTGAGCTAGCTGTCAGCACAGGGCCTGACGCAGGACTCGAACCCACAAACCGCGGGATTATGACCTGAGCCGAAGTCGGACGCTTAACCAACTGAGCCACCCAGGCGCCCCTATACCAAATCATTTTAAGTATCTGATGATTCTCCAGAATGTGTCTAGAATCTATTTACATCTTTCCACCATGACTGCTCCCTCCCTGGTTGAACATCCTCATCTCATACCTGGACTTACCTACTCAGTCACTGCCCCACCTGTTTCTCTGCTTCTACCCTACCTTACCCGGAGGCTCTGCTCCCCCCAGCAGCCGGCATGATTCACTGCAAATTCAAGTCCCACAAGCAGGCTACCCAGTATCCATCCAGGTTTAGCAAGAAGAAACCTTAGAGATCAACCTTAAGTTGTTAACTTTGAATGTGACTAAGAAATCACGAGACCATCCTTGAAATTACCTAGATTAAATTACCTGCTGCAAAAAAGGACAGGTAATACATGCCTTTATTGAAAATGTCATTGCAAAACAGCATACACAGGTTTGACCTCGTTCTCAGGTGTGTGGGCCTCTTTCTCTCTGCATGTAGCTGGAAAGCATTGAGCAAAGAAGCTGTGGAAACAGGCAGAACACCTGCAGGAACACTGAGACCACGGCAAGAGCCAAGTTCATGAATAAAGGGATTTTATCTTCAAAGTCCACCTTGTGAATAGGGTGTTGTGATTTTCGTGGTCAGGACTGTAGGTATTCCGGGAATCAGGGCATCTCTGTACTCCCAGATTGGAGAGAAGGGGGAAGGGAGGGGGGAAAGAGCCATGCTGGGAGAGTTCCAGCACCCTCCCTTTCTCCTTACACAACCCAGAGCCAGAGAGCTGGCTGGCCTTTCATTTAACTCTTTAATTTTTTTTTTTTTTTAACTATTACTCAGTTTTGAGAGACAGAGAGACAGAGTGCGAACAGAGGAGGGGCAGAGAGAGAGAGAGAGAGGGAGACACAGAGTCAGAAGCAGGCTCCAGGCTCTGAGCTGTCAGCACAGAGCCCTTTGTGGGGCTCAAACTTACACACTGTGAGGTCATAACCTGAGCCAAAGTCGGGCTTAACTGCTTAACTGCCTAACTGAAGGAGCCACCCAGGTGCCCCTCATTTAACTCTTATGTGCCTGGATAAAACCTCTTTTCTAGGCCACATCGGTGGTATTTCACTTATGAGTTGCATGTGGGGAGTTGAAAATGCAAAGAAACCAGTTTTCTTCCCCCAAGTATGTGTGTATTGGTGAAATACATGATTCTTACTATGTTTAGCCCTTTTTGAATAATTTAATATAGGAAGAAGGAAAAGTAGTAACTGTTCAACCAATTTGAAAGGAACTTTTCTAAACAGGATACGTAACAGATGCAAAAGCCCCAATTAAACTGCTCAAAAAATAAAAATATTTAATAACTGCCAAGTGTGTGCCAGCTGCTGCCCTGTCAGCATTGTGAACAGGAAAAATTGGGCTCCATCCAAACACTGCTTACACTGGTCTTCATTATAAGAGCCGTTTATTTCCATTGTTATGCAAATGAGCGTTTCTTGCCAGAATTTGTAAGGAGCACCATAATGGGCCAAAATGCTGAAAGAAGCAGTCTGTGCTTTGCCTCTAGACAAGTTGCAGGGTCGATGGATGAGTGAGCGTCTTTGTATCAGCTGCCAAATTAGCGATTCTGAGCCCTATTGAAAATTAGAATCACCTGATTCTAAAAATCCCAGTGCCAACACCCCCCCCCCCCNGAGTTTGCAGGCTCAGTGTGTTTCAAAGCTTCTTGGTGATTACAGCCTGCAGCCAAGATTGTTAATCATCCTTTAAATGCCGAGGCCTGGTGGCCGTACTTCAGCCAGCCGGGCTCCAGGTCTGGGCAGGGTGTAGACGTTGTGCACTTTGGGGCAGACAGGATTGAAGGGGTCGGATTTCTGCTACCAGAGTGGAGCTGCTGAGTCCCACACTTAGCTCTCCTTCCAGCACCATCTCAGGATGTCCGTGGGAGTGCCATGGCTCGCACCAAAGGACCCTCTTTATAAACTCTGACGTTAAGAACACCGCCTTTTTGGGAGGAGGGACATACAGGATTCTTTTTTGTTTAAATAGACTTTATTTTTTTCAGAGCAGTTTTAGGTTCACAGCAAAATAGAGAAGATACAGAGATGTCCCATATACCCCCTGCCACCACGCAAGGCAGCCTTACCTGTAATCAGAGTCTCCTACCAAAGTGGTATGTTTGTTCAGTTGATGAAGCTACATCAACACTCAAAGTCCATAGTTAACATTAGGGCTCATTCTTATTATTGTACATTCTGTGAGTTGTGAGAAAGGCATGGTGACATGTATCCACAATTACAGTATCATGCAACATCATTTCGGTGCTCCAGAAAGTCCTCTGTGCTCTGCCTGTTCATCCTGTCCCCGCTGACTGCTGCAAACCACTGTCCTGTTGAGTGTTTCCATAATTTTGCCTTTTCCAGAGTGTCATACAGTTGGTATGTAGCTTTTTCAGATTCACTTCTTTCACCAGTAAAATGCATTTAATGTACCTCTGTGTCTTTTTATGGCTTGATAGCTCATTTTTTTTGTAGCGCTGAATAGTACTCCATTGTCTGGATGTGCCACAGTTTATTTATCCACTCACCTGCTGAAAAACATCTTGGTTGCTTTCAAGTTTCGGCAGTTATAAATAAAGCTGCTATAGACATCTGTGCACAAGTTTTTATGTGGACATAAGGTCCTTTCGGTAAATACCGGGCAGCATGATTGCCGGATCATAGGGTAAGAGTACCATTAGTTTTCTGTGAACTGCAAGCTTCTTCCAAGTAGCTGTGCCAGTTTCTATTCCCACCAGCAGTAAATGAGTTATTGTTCTGCATCCTCGACAGCATTTGGTTTTGTCAGTGTTTTGAGTTTTAGCCATTCTAATGGATATGTAGTGGTATCTTATTGTTGTTATAATTTGCAGTTCCCCAGTGACATACCTGATGTTGAGCATCTTTTCATATGCTTACTTGCCATCTATTTATCTTCTTTGGTGAGGTGTCTGTTCAGATTTTTTTGCTCATTTCTTAATCTAACCACATATTTTCTTATTTTTGAGTTTGCATTCTTTGTATATTTTGGGTAACAGTCCTTTATCAGGTATGTGTTTTACAAATATTTTCTCCCAGTCTGTGGCTTGTCTTCTCATTCTCTTAACAGTGTCTTTTGCAGAGCACAGCTTTTTAATTTTAATAAGTACAGTTTATCAATTCTTTCTTTTATGGATCATGCCTTTATATCATGGTGTTATATCTAAGAAGTCCTTGTCATATCCAGATCATCTAGATTTTCTCCTATGTTATCTTCTAGTAGTTTTATAGTTTTGCATTTTACATTTAGGTCTGTGATCCATTTTGAGTTAATTTTTGTGAAGGGTATAAAGTCTATATGTAGATTCATTTTGTGTGTGTGTGTATATGTGTGTGTGTGTGTGTGTGTGTGTGTGTGGACTTGTTCCAGCAACCGTTTGTTGAAAAGGCTCTCTTTGCTCCATTGTATTGCCTTTGTGCCTTTCTTAAAGATCAGTTGACTCTATTTATGTGGGTCTATTTCTGGGTCCTCCATTCTGTTCCATCAATCTGTTTGTCTGTTTTTTCACCAATATCACTTTGTCTTGGTTGCTGTAGCTTTATAGTAGGTCTTAAAGTCGGGCCTTGTCAGATCTCCAACTTTGTTCTTTGATACTGTGTTGGCTATTCTTGGTCTTTTGCCTTTCTCTTTACACTTTGGAATCAGTTTTTCTCCACAGGAGAACTTTAGAGGATTTTAACTGGGATTCCACTGAATCTATAGGTCAAGTTGGAAAAAACTGACACCTTGACAATAGTGAGTCTTTCCATTCATGAACATGGAATATCTCTCTGTTTAGTTCTTTGATTTTTATCAGCTTTTAATTGTCCTCATGTAGATCTAGTATGTATTTTGTTATATTTATACCTAAGTGTTTCATTTTGGGGACCTAATATAAATGGTAATGTGTTTTTATTTTTTTTTATTTTTTTTTTTTAATGTTTTTTTATTTATTTCTAGGAGAGAGAGAGAGACAGCGTGAGCAGGGGAGGGTCAGAGAGAGAGGGAGTCACAGACTGAAACAGGCTCCAGGCTCTGAGCTGGCAGTCAGCACAGAGCCCAACGCGGGGCTCGAACCCACGAACCGCGAGATCATGACCTACGCGAAAGTCGGACACTTAACCCGCTAAGCCACCCAGGCGCTCCCTCTTTTAGGTTTTCTATGTAGATCATTATGTCGTTTGTGAAGAAGGACAGTTTTATTTCTTCCTTCCCAATCAGTATGTCTTTTATTTCCTTTTCTAGTGTTAGTTAGGACTTCTCTTATGATGTTGAAAAGGAGTGATGGGAGGGAGTCTTTTTGCCCTGTTTCTGATCTTAGCAGGAAACCTTTGTGTTTCTTACCCCTAAGTATGATGTTACCTGTAACTGTAGGGGTTTTGTAAATGTTTGAGTACAGACTTTTAGTGTCTTGATTCAAAAGCACTAAAACACTATCTTCAAACTTCCCCAAATGCGAAGTTAGCAATGAGAAGTGGTTATGATTAGAACATTATATATAGAATAATTGTAGTTTTGCCCACATACCAAATAGGTGTGTGCATGCATGTATGTGTGCATATATATGATAATTGTATAGGAAAGGAAGGAAATAAACCAAAATGCTGAGTATGTCCGGGTGATACATTTTAATAATAGATCATTTAAATATGTATAATAATTAACTTCTTTGATACCGAGGAATAGATACACTATTTTTGAGAATTGTTAACATTTCAATTTCTATCATTCATCTAGATGTAGTTTTATGGTTCCATAAATTTAGTAAAGAGGGTGATGTTGCTGGGGTCATGAGGATAGTCCATTTAGCTTTCACCAAGACAGCCTTATTTATAGAAAAGCAAGTGTACATGTTGGTGACAGTTCATGAGATGGGGATTCAACATGAAGAAGTAAAAAGTGGTTCCAGGAGTGGAAAACAATCACCATTTTAATTTAACTCTCATTTCTAAGAAAAGCAAAAAATGTGGCTCTGTGTCAGAGTGATAGGATCTAAAAAAATGGCAGCAAGTGGCTCCGCTGTTCAGCAGCACGCAAGCTCCTTTTCACAAGTGTGGGCAGTTTAAGAAAATAATTTGTGTAACACTTTCTCTAAAAGCAAGCTAACATAAAAACGAATCAGGAATTGGAGTAACAATAGCATCTGGGTTCATAGTGGTGAGATTATGGATGATGGAATTTCAGGCAATTTTTTTTGGGGGGGGGTCTCCATCTTGCTCTTAAAGAAGTCACAGGGAGTAGAGATGACTGGGGAAGAATATAATCTTTTAGATTTGGCTGCTTTGTTTAAACCAGTTCCCAAAGAGCATTTGGGACTTTTCGTCTAAGACTCAGGAGACACATGGTCTGCTGCAAAACGGCTCTGGCTTTTTGATGTCTGAAAGAGACTTGACCGTGGCATGGGCATTTTCAGTAAGAAATAGTAAACAGCAGAAACTCAAGAGGACAAAGGCAGGCCCATAGAGGAAGATGTAGATTCCAAAAAAAGGAAACCAAGATTAAAGGTAAAGGAGGCCAGGGTAGAAAGAGGGAAAGGCTCACGTGCACATACGTGCACACACACATACACACACAGAAAATGACCAAAGAAAAGGGGAAAAGTCAGAGCACCTGGGTGGCTCAGTCAGTTAAGTGTTGGACTTTGGCTCAGGTCATGATCTCACGGTTTTGTGAGTTGGAACCTTCATCGGGCTCTGCGCACTGACCACTCAGAGCCTGCTTGGGATTCTCTCTCTCTCTCTCTCTCTCTCCCCCCCCCCCTTTCCCCTCTCTCACTCTTTGTCTCTCTCTCAAAATAAATAAATAATGTTTAAAATAGCTTTAAAGAAAAGAAAAGGTGAAAAAACACCCATCAAAATGAAATGCATTTTACTGGGGGGAGCAAGGGGCTAGAGTTCAGATGCTGTTTGATTCTGCTTCATGCCGCTTGTAAAATTTCCCTCGTTACTTTGGCCTGGGAAATTTGGAAAAAGCAGCTCCTCTTTTGAAAGTGGTTTGAAGTCTTCATCTGGTGAAAGCCCCAGGGCCCAGCTTCCCAAGGTGGTAACAGCA
>NW_027532015.1:14556772-14693422 GCF_008692635.1 Crocuta crocuta
CGCCCCAGCTGCCCCTGTGCCATGGGAGGTGACAACACAGCCAACAGGGACTGTTGCTCAGGGTGACGGAGTGAAGCGGTCTCTGCTAGACATGACAGTGGGGCAATGGACATAACCTGAAACTGTTTGAAGCAAACCGAGGTACACACTGAGCTGGCTGTTCAAGCACCTTCTCAGGGGCGTGCAGTTATTTACCCTGATCTGTCCCCTTCAAACCTCAAAAGAGTAACTCTAGATACTGGTTGTTTCCATACGGCCTAAGGCTTTTCTGGAAGATGTTCTTCAATCACTTCAATTAGAGATTTTGTCAAGACTGCAAAAGAGTCTCTTGAGAAGAGTGAACCCCTCTGTGTAGATTTCGTATCACCAGGTTACCAAACCAGAAAAGTATAGAAACCTATCTCTAAATTACTGACTGTTCTCTGTGGTAGGAATAAGGTGTGAAGGTCCCTTCCAATCCGTGGCCCATTCTCTTAATGATGGCTAATATTTCTTAAGGGCTCACTGTTGTTCAGTCCTTTCTGTGACAGGGACTATTATTATTTGTAAATAGTAATTGCAAATAATTACTATTATTTGACAGTAATAGCCTGGGGGAACAGGGGTCTTAGGCCTAGGGTCTCCAGTAATGCTTGCTGCACAGCCGAAGTGTGACCGGGACAGCCCGAGTCCTCCAGCCACACCCTACGCGAGGGCAGGACCCGCCGGCTATCTGTAACGCCTGGTCAGTACTGACTACAGATGGGCCACATTTAATTCGACATCCCTTTGTTTCTGTACCTCTCTCAGATCCCGTCACTTTGTCAGGGGTCCCTACCGAGTAATCAGTTCTCAGTGTTGTATCTGTCCAGATGCCCTGTATTTCATCATCTTTCCTGGAGGTGAGTTTTTCCTTTTGCCCCTCCTGCTTCAGCAATGTGAATTAAAAGCTGTCTCCTTACCATCAGATGCCTCTTCTCCAGAGTTTTCCCGTTCAGCTAGTAGGTACCTCCTGGCTTCTAGTGCACAGACCAACGCGTCCTCAGCTGGAGGCTTGCAAGAGGAGCCAAGGAAAGGGAAGGGAGCCAAAACTCCTGGGACCAGAGAGTAGAGAGGATAGATAACAGGGCAGCCCAGCGCTACCTAAGAGAAGGGGAGTGTATTTAGTCATGCAATTTAGAATGTGTGAAAGCAGAAGCCAAATGAAGTATCCTTCTTCCGAGTAAGAAAAACGTTTTTACTGAAAAGCGTTCCTAAGAAGTGATTGTGCAATTTAGTTCACTACTTGTAAACTTCCTGCAGGAAGCCTGAAGAGACAGAATGATAAGCCTTTCCTCCCTCATAGGGAGATTGTGCACACGTCCATTCATTGGTGGTGGGGCAGTTTTTTGGCAGAGAGAAACTCCTATATTATGCAATCATGAGCAGCTAGAAATGCCCCTCCTTCCCAGTCAGTGTACTGAAAGATGACCATTTCTCAAGGCTTCTTTTGGAGGTGTTGCCCCTGCAGTGCCTTCTCTGAGACCCCCTCCATCAGAATTAATCACTCCTTGTTCTGTGCCCCCATTGAACATTTACATACACTTCCCATTTGACCTTGGACTTCTGTAGCTTACAAACACCTGAAGGTTATAAGCTCCTCAATGGGTGCTGATTTCCTTGACCCCTTCATAGTACCTTGTACAGAACAGATAGTAGATGCTTGTTAAACAAGTGTGAGAGCCAAGGAAGCATTTCCTAAGTGCCTGATGGGATTGAAACAAGGTTAAGATACCAGAGCCTCCCATGTGGTGTGATAAGAGGCTATTGAAAGCCTCGGAGGAGGGCATCACTGAGTGGATAATACACTGAAGGGGGCTGTGGCCAGGTCAGTTCCTCCTGGTCTATTGCTGTGTCTGTGGAACAGACTTATCCCCACATTCTCCATTGGAGGGCTTAAAAAATTTTTTTGGGGGGCACCTGGGTGGCTCAGTCGGTTGAGCGTCCGACTTCGGCTCAGGTCATGATCTCACAGTTCATGGGTTCAAGCCCCGCATCAGGCTCTGCTGACAGCTAGCTCAGAGCCTGGAACCTGTTTCAGATTCTGTATCTCCCTCTCTCTCCACCCTCCCCTGCTCGTGCTGTCTGTCTGTCTGTCTGTCTCTCTCTCAGAAATAAATAAAATAAAAAAAAATTTTTAATGCTTATTTATTTATTTTTGAGAGAGAAAGAGGGAGAGAGACAGAGTGTGAGTGGGGGAGGGGCAGAGAGAGGAAGACACAGAATCCAAAGGAGGCTCCACCTAGAGCCTGATACGGGGCTCAAAGTCATGAACTGTGAGGTCATGACCGATGATCTCTTCATGACTGAAGCGAGCCAAAGTCAGATGCTTAACTGACTGAGCCCCACCCCCGGCCCGATTTGAGGGCTTCTAAGGGGTATGTTTTTCTCAGTCTTCACTTTAGTGTGTCTGACCTTTGAGGTGTACTGATAGCTCTTGTTTTAAGTGACATTTTTGTGATCACATTAATCCACACATTTAAACAAACCTTTACTTTCCTAGAGAGTTAAGAGAATTGTTGATATTTAATTTTAATTGGAGGAAAAAAAGAAAGAACCCAGACTCTTAGATCAGCCACCTAAGTCTGTCAGCAATAAAAGCATTCTTTAACAACACATAGTTTTAATTCTAACACATTCTCTCCAGTAGGTCTTCCTTAAGAAGGAAGCTTTAAAACCCCCAAAGAGGATTGTTGAATTCAAATGCATTGTCAACATATATATAGGCCATGGAGTGACATCATTACTGGCAGAATCATATTTACACATCTGCTGTGTTAACAGAATTACAGATACTCTCTGAAGAAGATGTAGAAGTTGGAACAAAAACAGTTCACATTTTGACTAGACGTGGATTATTTATTAAGTGTTGCAAATGACTTTGACAGACTACAGAGAACAGAAAAGCATAACATCTCTTAGAGATGTTGGTGAGTTCTGCATCAGAGGTTTCCACTTGTTGACACTTTAAGAATCCTGGAGCACAGCGGAGCTCCTGGGCACGCACTCACACTTCTGGGTGATCCAATTGAGTTTATGAATACAAGAGATGACAGCTGTAAATGCAAGAAGGAAAAAAAACAAAAACAAAAAAACCTTTCAAACTGGCCTGTTCATCAGGGTGAGTAACTTTCTGCCAAACAAGTAGGGTGTGAGCTGGGTTTCTTTCATTTTACTACCCGTATTCTTCCTGCAGTAGGAACAAGTTTAGTGATTATTGCTTGCAATTCAATCACTTATTGCATGAGGAATAAAACTGTTTGATAAAGAATACATGTATTGCGTGGCATTGTACACTAATATTTCACTTTTTAAAACCTCTAAACCATAAGGGCTCCTACCACAGTCTCTTATCACATTTAAAGTAATTTCTTAATATCATCAAAAACCTTGTCAGTTATTGGGGCGCATGGGTGACTCAGCTGGTTAGGCATCCCACTTCGATTTCGGCTCAGGTCATGATCCCAGGGTCTGGAATCAAGCCCTGCACCAGGCCCTGTATCTCTGGGCTGAGTGTAGAGCCTGTTTGGGATTCTCTCCCTTTCTCTCTCTCTCTCTCTGCCTCTGCCCTGTTTGTGCCCCCACCTCTTAAAATAAAAAAAAAGAAACATTTAAAAAATATATAAATTAAAAAATCTTGTCAGTTGTCAAATTTTCTCATGCATGTCATATTTTTTAAAGTTTGTTTAGTCAGAGTCCAAAAGAGGTATATACCTGGTTATGACGGTGTCCCTAAAGTCTTTACTGCCTAATTTCTCTCTCCATTTTGTTCTCCTGCTCCCTCTAATGTTTCTCTGAGGAAACCTGGTCATTTTTCCTGTAGAATTTTCCATTAGCTGAATTTTATTGATTATATCCCCGTGCTACACTGTTTTAGTAACTTTTATTGTTTTTGTAGCTATAATGCGTATACGTTGCAGCTATTTCCCTAGACACAGTGTGAAAATCTCAATCAGAACAACCTCAAACGTGAATGAAATTGCCATGGCCATTTTTGCTAGGGAGCATCATCGGATAATGTTCCAGGACTGGCTGGCCACTTCCTGCTGTCTCTGTGTAGATGAGTCGTAAATGTATAAAACAGGATGCCCATCTGTGAGGAACAATCAGATTTTCTCCCAAAATGATCTCACATCAATTCTTATAACTTTATAGAACTTAATCCAGTGCCAATTGAATGAGGCTGGTTATTGGTTCCAACTGGTGGGGAGGACTCTTGTGGAAGATTCTTCTACAAAGAGCTTTGCTGTGTGTCAGGAGCTTCACTAAGGCATGAATGCAGACAGCTTTGCTGATTCAATTAAAATTGAATGTGAGAGACACCCCCCGCCCCCCAAATGGCATGCACTTTGACCACAATAAAAGCTATAGTAAACTCTAAAATAGGCTGTTCAAAATTTTATGAATAGCTTCTTCAGCACCTGATAAAAATAGATTGATTACTTAAGTACTGAAATTTGTTACATGAAATGAGTTTATAGAGATCAAAATTTATGATTATGGACTCTTAAAACAAGAATAATACCTTTAGAAAATATAATAATTTAAGAGAGAAACAGTTTTCAATGGCAATTCAGAAATTTGTAACATCGGGGTGGCCCAGTCAGTTAAACATCTGATTCTTGAGTTCAGCTCACGTCATGATCACACAGTTTGTGAGTTTGAGCCCCACGCTGGGCTCCATGCTGACAGTGCAAAGCCTGCTTGGAATTCTCTCTTTCCCTCTCTCTGTGTTTCTCTCTCACTCTCTCTCTCTCTTTCTCTAAATAAATAAATAAATAAATAAAAGAAATCTTTAACATCACAGCAACTTGATACCCTATTTCTGCATATAATGTCAACATGGCCCTGTCACATAATAAACTTTAGAGTTAATTTTGACTTCTGCTTTTCTTATATTACCTACTCTTTATAGATTATTGACTAGGTCTACTGTTACTGCCATAACATTAAAAAATAAATTTTTAAAGTATACACGGACCCTATTTTAACTTATAAAGAGAATAACACTTTATTTGTGATGTAGGGCCTACTTATATTTGTTTAATAAGAAAGATATATTGGGGTGCCTTGGTGGCTCAGTTGGTCGACTGTTCGACTCTTGATTTCTGTTCATGTCATGTTCCTAGGGCCATGGGATTGGGCCCTGCATCAGGCTCCACCCTGAACATGGAGCCTTCTTGAGGTTCTCTTTCTCTCTCTCTCTCTCTCTCTCTTTCTCTTTCTCTCCCTCTCCTCTCTCCCCTGCTTGCATGAAGTCTCTTTCTCTAAAATAAATTTAAAAAAATATGTGAGGACTGCTTTTTCAAGGCTGACTTTTCTCCTCTACCTTAAATTCAAACCTGTCTTTCTCATCTGAAAATCTAGAAATTGTCCCCATTTATTAGCTACCCCTCCCTTTAAAATCTTCATCTTTCTATTAATGTTCAAGTACTCCACCTTAAAACTAAAAACCTTTAGATCTTTCTATCCCTTTAAAGTATTGTCTGACCTCTGGGTTTCCTTACTGAATGTAAATATCTCTACCGTGGGTCTTAGTAAATGTTCATCGTCTTCCTCTTCTCTTCTGGGGAGTTTTCAGTGTTCATTATCTCCATTCCTTCACCTCTTAGTCAGCGCTTTGAGTTCTGCTGTACTCACCTTCTAAATCCTTGTTGTAGGCTGAAAACTGATCCTTACCCCTGTGCTCCAATGTCTATGCCAAAACCCTGGGACCCGTGAATGCTGCCTTGTTTGGAAAAAGGGTCTTTGCAGATGTGATTGAGTTAAGGGTCTTGATAAGGAGATGATCTCAAACTCCTGGGATGGGCCCTAACTGCCGTCACAAGTGTCTCTCTATGAGAGAGACAAAGGGCAGTTTGACACTACCGGCACACACGCGACAGGCCAAGGGATGCCAAAAATGGCTTGATTATAGAAGAGGCAAAGAATAGATTCTCCTTTAGAGCTTCTGGAGATAGCATGGTCGTGGCCCTGGTCACACTTTGATTTTGGACATCCAGCCTCTAAAACTATGAAAGAGGGGCATCTGGCGGGCTCAGTCAGTTAAGCTTCAGACTCGTGATTTTGGCTCAGGTCATGGTCTTGCAGTCCTTGAGTTCGAGCCCTGCATCCAGCTTCACACTGACAGCACAGAGCCCGCTAAGGGTTCTCTTTCTCTCTCTTTCCCTCTCTCTCTCTACTCCTCTCCTACTCTCTCTTTGTCTCTTTTAAGGTAAATAAATAAACTTAAAAAAAACTGTGAGGGATGCCTGGTTGGCTCAGTCTGTTAAGTATCTGACTGTAGTTCAGGTCATCATCTCATGTGACCTGAGTTCAAGCCCCACATTGGGTTCTTCTTGAGCTCAAGCCCCACCCACATCAAGCTCTTTGTTGTCAGCACAGAGCCCGCTTTGGATCCTCTGCCCCCTCTCTCTCTGCCCCTCCCCTCCATGAATAAACATTAAAAAAAAATAACAGGGTTGTTTTAAGGGAATTTTGTTATAATGACTACAGGAAACTAAATACTGTCCTCTTTTACTAGTCTTGGCAAAAATTGTTGACTGGAGAAGAATTGACTTTCACAAAGTGAACATGCCTGAATACCCGGATCAAGCGGCAGAACCTTACCAGCCATCCAGAAGACCTCCCTGAGTCCCCTTTCAGCTATCGCCCTCCACCAAAGTATCTACTAGTTATTTTACTTTCAATATCAAATTTTTGAGCATCATAGAAACAAAATCGTAAAATACCTACTCTTTTATATCCATATTCTTTTAACAGTCTGTGAGATTCATTCATGTTGTCCCATGTAGTTGTATATCTTTAAAAATTCATTGTTGTGTGATAGCCACTGTCTCTGTATAGCACACTTTATTTCTTCTACTGTTGATAATTTACAAATAGTGCTGTTATGAACATTTATTACACCTGCATTTTGATGAACTATGTTTCTCTTGAGTATTTGATGAAGAAGGGATTTCCTGAATCATAGATGCATTTTCTTTTTTTGCTATGTTGTCTAAGTTGTTCAATCTCATCTATACCTGCCACTTCAACTGTTACATCACTGTGACTCTTAAATCTGTCTGATTCTTTGGCTTTTTGGGTATTGAATTGTGTAAGTTCTTTATAGATTTTGGATACTAGCGCTTTATCAGACATGTCATTTGCAAATATCTTCTCCCATTCCTTAGGCTGCCTTTTAGTTTTATTGATTGTTTTTTTTTTGTTTTTTTTTTTTGTTTTGTTTTGTTTTTGCAGTGCAGAAGCTTTTTATCTTGATGAAGTCCCCATAATTCATTTTTGTTCTTGTTTCCCTTGTCTCAGTGATGTGCTTCTTAAGGAGTTGCTACGGCTGAGGAGGTCAAAGAGGTTTCTGCCTGTATTCTCTAGGATTTTTATAGTTTCCTATATCAGATTCAGGTCTCTTATCCGTTTTGAATTTATTTCTGTGTCTGGTATAAGAAAGTTGTCCAGTTTCATTCTTCTGCATGTTGCTGTCCAGTTTTCCCAACATTATTTGTTGAAGAGGCTGGCTTTCTTCCACTGGGTATTCTTTCCTGCTCTGTCAAAGATTAGTTGACCATAGTCGTGGCTCCATTATGGGTTTTCTATCCTGTTCCATTGATCTATATGTATGTTTTTGTGCCAGTGCCATACTGTCTTGAATATAGCTTGAAGTCTGGATATCTGATTCTGATTGCTGCTGCGATTTGGAATGACAGCTGTTAGTTAAATACACACACACGCACACGTGCACATACACACACACACACACCATTTAAAGTGTCTCAGTCCAAACTCAAGTTCTTACCAAAAAAACAGTATTTTTTCTTATGTCACTTATGTTAATGCCAAGCCATAAATGTTAACCATTCAGGTTTGAAATAATAACATCTTTAATTCATTCTTTATCCTGCATCCACCAAATCCCTAAAGCCTCTTGAACTCCCTCCCATGTTGCCTCTGTATTAATTTAGGAGCACACTCTCTTTTGACCCCTACCCCATCTCCCAGCTTCCAGTCTGTTTTGTCTATCATCCATCCACAAAATCTGGGTTTATCTTCCCCCAAACTTTGATTTGATATTGCCCTTCTCAGAACTCATAGATATGGATGGATCATCATTGATTATGGAATTAAGTCAAAATTCTTTGTGTTGGCTTTCTGTGTCTTCATAATTTGATTTCAACTTCATTTCTATGAATAATTATTCATATGAAGTTTTATCAGGGGTATTGACTTATATTTTAGCATTGTCTTTGGTAACATTTTTATGATAAATTGTTCAAAGGGCTTCCTATTAACATTTCTTATGATGGCTCCTTATAATAATCATGGATTGAGAGTTTTCTGTGCCTCATGTGCACGTAATCCTAATAGCTTTGTGCCGTAAATACCTGTTATTATTCTTGATTTATGGTTAAGGAAACCAAAGCTCAGTGAACTTAAGGTAGCGTCCAAGGTCATCCATCCAGAAACTTAATTAGGGCTCAAACACTGAAAGTCATGAAACGGCTTGTCTGTCATCTGTGTGCTCATCCCTCCTGTCAAGGGCCCTGGAGATGGGGAGAAGGTTCTTCTGCCAGCTTTTCACCGTGTGGTGTGCTTTTCTGAGGCTGCGTCTCCTCCTGGCAGAAAGCTGTGGTTCTGGGTCGGTCCTTTTGCTCTGGGATGGTCACCTTTTATGGGTATGTGCTAATTTCCCCCTCATGTTCTCTAAAGCTGGAGCATTAGGAACCGGACTCTTGTGGCTACTGTCTGGGCAAAGGGACATTAATTTTTATACCAGTCTTATTTGATTCTGCTTCTTCCTTCTCTCCCTTCTTATTTCCTCCCTCCTTTCCCCACTTTTTCTTTCCCTTTTGTCCCTTTCCCTCCCTAGGCATCTCCCTTTTCCTCCCCACTTCCTTCTGTAGATGCCATGGCTCTCAACATTTTTAACATCCAACTTCTGGAGGTTGATTGCCTCTGATCACCTGCTCCTGGTTCTCACTTTCCAGGTTAAAAAAAAAAATCAACTCCCCAGTGTAATAATCAAACAAGCATTAAACAAGCAAATTAAGGCTGGGGTGGGGACATTATGTATACTTTTGCCTTAGCAATATAAGAATGACTCATGTTTGAATCACTGTGCATACATTTATTGGAGTTTAGTGCTGAGGAAATTATGGGCCAAAATGTTTATTTTGACACAAATATGTATCATTATACATGATAGGGTTAACTAAATAACATACAGGAAAATAAAATGATGCCGATGAAGCTACATGAATAGTAATTCATACCAGGAATTGCCAAACCATGACCAGTTCAAGACAACAATGGTGGTAGATTATTCTTCTGTCCTTCATGAACATCTCAACAATTTACCTCTCTGATGGGAGATTTGCAATGTCCCAACATTGCATATCTGCCGAACTTTAGTAAACTGATTCAGAGTCTCTAGGAGACTCTACCAGGACACTACTAGGTCAGGAGTAACGTTTTAAAAATTTACATACAGTAGATTTATTGTAAATAACCCTTATTTATTCATAATATAGGAAAAAAATCAAAAGAATGCAAGAATTCTCTTAAGAATCTAAGATGGTATGGGCATTTGGAGGTTAGTGTCCGCACATTAGGGGATCTCTTATTGGTTCTCCCATTGAGAATTCCTTTGGGAATTGACTTTGTTTCCTACTGAAATTTTTGCTTCATTGCTCTGACCAAGCCCCAGGCACCTTGTGCCTTTCCTTTTTCTATGGTGCTTTTGATGTGTAGGACTTGTTTTTTTAGTGTGTTCTTTGAGGTGCTCCACCCCAACGCCACTGCCTGCTGATGCCTCATTCACATATGCTTCCATCATCTCTTCCACCAGGGCTGGCCTCCCTGGCCTCTGAACATTGCCATTTCTACTTTGCCAGCGCTGGCCACATTCTGCCCTGGGTTGGTATCTGCCAACTCATGTTTCTGCCCCACAAGAGATGGCAAAAATCATATCTAGTTAATTTTTTCCCTTAACTTTCACAACAGCAAATAAAACCTTTTCTATAATAAGTGCTCAGGATGTTTGTAGAATTAAAATGACACCAGTGGGTCATCTTGGGGAGTTAACAAAACCATCATGACTGAATGGGTAGTTCTGTGTGATAACTTGGGAAGTTTCCATTGATAATGGAGTTTTGGAGTCTTTTGTAGACTAGACTACAAGCCAAATCACTACTGGGCTCTTACCTTGTCATCTGATCTAATGCTGAAGGAAAACATTGAATAGATAAAAAGTAACTGAACATTAATGTTTTGCATCAGCTCTGCTGTTTACAAGCGACAGAAGCTCATGTGAGATATTTAGCTAACAGACAGGGTATTATGAAGGAAAAATTAAATAAAAAAGTAAATAAATAAAAGAAACACAGACCATGAACCGCTGCCATTTAATGACCAAAATGCAATTAGACACAACAGTTTTATGTGATTGCCCTAAAAATTTATTATGCTTTAATAAACCCCTGGTAAATCTAATTTTGTGCTCCATTTAACATTAACACAATTGGAAGAAAGGAAAGAAATGACACTTTAGGTAAAAATGTAAGAAATTTTTGTACCTTTGTCTCTATTTTTAAACAGACTTAATTTTTAAGTATTTAAACTTCAGTTTTTAAGTATAGCAGTTTTACTCACAATATTACCACAAAAACTCAATCAGAAAATGCATTTGGTAAAGAAACATATGATAGGAATATATGCTTTGGTCCTTAAATCTTTTTTTGCATCTTTAAATTTATGTTCTGATCTTAAGAACCTCTATAACCTATAAATGTAGGTAGGGTGTTGCTCAATGAAGAATTAAGAGGATGGGCTCTCCAGCTAGATTGCTTGTTTTTTGTTCTTAATTTTATTTTAGAGAGAGTGTGAGTAGGGATGGGCAGAGAGAGAGAGAGAGAGAGAGAGAATATCTCAAGCAGGCTCCGCACTCAGCACAGCGTCCAAAGTGGGACTCTATCTCCTGACTGAGATCATGACCCAAACTGAAATCAACAGTTGGTTACTCAACCAACTGAGCCACCCAGACATCCCCTAGTATGCTTGAGTTTGAAATTTTCCAAGGATAGAAGGGGTGCCATCACTTCCTAGCTGATTATGGGCAGATTACTTATACATTCTCTGACTCAGTGTCCTAAAATAATAATAATATTACCTACCAAAAAGGGGTATTATGAAGATTGAGTTGCAAATGACATGATTATTCATTTAGAAAATCCCAGAACATGTGCAAAAAAAAAAAAAAAAAAACTCCAGAAACTAATAAGTGAGTTTAGCAAAGTCTCAAGATAG
The DNA here is from genome assembly GCF_008692635.1 of Crocuta crocuta. Classification (NCBI taxonomy): domain Eukaryota; kingdom Metazoa; phylum Chordata; class Mammalia; order Carnivora; family Hyaenidae; genus Crocuta; species Crocuta crocuta. The sequence goes on from NW_027532015.1 coordinate 14,568,092, forward strand.
AAGGTCAATATACAAAAATCAACTGTATTTTTAGATAGTTAGCAATGAACAGCTGGGATTCGAAATTTGTAAGAATACCATCTATAACAGCACCAAAAAAAATGAAACACTTAAGTATAAATCTAACAAAATACATGCAGGAACTGTCTGTTGATGGACGTTGAGGAGGGCACTTGTTGGGATGAGCATGGGGCGTTGTATGTAAGTGATGAATCATGGGAATCTACCCCCGAAACCAAGAGCACACTGTATACACTGTATGTTAGCCAACTTGACAATAAATTATATTTAAAAAATTAAAAGAAAGAAAATTATAAAATACTTAGGAAAGAAATCAAAGAAGACCTAAATAAATGGAGAGATATACTATATTCATGCATGGAAAGACCTGATGTATGATTCCCCCTAAAATGATCTATAGATTCAATACAATATCATTCAAAATCCCAGGAGGATTTTTTTTGTAGTTTTTAACTGATAGCTCTCAGCTACCAATTACACAGGAAACTTAACACATGAAAGCAAATAGAACAACTAAATTAGCTAAAACAGTTTTGAAAACAGAAGAATAGAGTTGGAAGACTCACAGTGTTTGATTTCAATACCTACCAGAAAGCCACAGTTATCAAAACTGTGTAGTGTTGGCAAAAGATAGATCAGAAAACCGAACAACAGACCCACACAAATGTAGCCAGTTAGTGTTTGACAGAGAAGCAGAGACCATTCAACAGAGAAAGGAGAGTCTTTATAACAAATAGGAACCTTGACCCATATCCTGCGTCATTTACAAAAATTAACCTAACATGGATCATAGACCAAAATGTAAAGTGTGAAGCTTTAAAATTTCTAGAAGAAAACATGAGAGAAAACTTTTGGGATCTTGGGTTAGGCAAGATACCATACCTAAAGCACAATCCATAAAAGAAAAAATTGATAAATTGGACTTAAAGGTAGAAATTTCTGCTCTTCTAAAAATACTGTCAACAGACTGGAAGGACAAGTCACAAACTGGGAGAAAATATTTGCAAATCACATTGTCTGACAAAGGAAAAATATCCAGATAATATAAAGAACCCACAAACCTCAACAATAAGAAAACAAACAATTTAAGAAAATGGGGCACAGGCTCTGATCACCTCACCAGAGAAGAAGGAAGAGTACATTTTACTCCATGGAAATTAAAACATAAATTTAGAAAAGAATATAAATATATCAGTCATCTGGACCTGAGGTAGAAAAAAGTATGTCTTTTTCTGAGTTGTACCGTATTCAGTATATTAAAATTATACACACAAGCATCTTTAATGTTCTAAACAGCATCCAAAAAAATGTATCTGTTCCTACTTAGACATTCAGACCTGATGAGTTCTCCCCATTTTCTTGTACCATATATTTTGAATATCTAGTTTCACTCTTAATCCGAAAGCCTGCTGCAGTGGTTTTATTTTATTTTAGCATCAAATCCCAGGAGTCAGTTCTCTGGAAATAACCCATCTCCCTTCTTCTTGTGACTGCTTTAACTTAGCTAGTATTTTTCTTTGCATGTCTCTCATTTATTTTTCATCAGCCACTGTTTTGCTCAGTTTCTTTCAGCCCCATGTTACGCTGCCTCTTGATTTTGAAGCCCTGTGACTGACTGCGAGTGGCTGCTATCTGTGGGAGGAGGAAACGGTGTGGGTGCAGGAGGCAGATGGGGCGTGTAGGTGGGACGCAATGACTCATTTTCTCATGTGTTGATTTTTGATGTAGAAATGTGAAGGACCCCAAAAGAAAACTCTTTATTTGTATTAAAGAGCCCTTAAGTCATTTTAGCCTTGGAAAAAAAAATCTTTTGAAGCTCCTTTGACCTGGCTGCCTCTTTGATAACCTCACTAAATCCTCTGTGCCTTCAGCCTCCGTTTGATCTGATTTATTTCTCCTTCACGGAATGAGAATTCTAACCTCACGTTCATTAGACAAGGCCAATTGCATCAAACAGCTTAAGAGTCTGCATTATTTTTTTGTGCTGCGGTTCAGTTTTACGTTCAGTCACACAGGTTGTGTTGTTTTTCTTTCTTTCTTTCTTTTTTTTTTAAATTTATTTCTGAGAGAGAGACAGAAACAGCATGAGCAGGGGAGGGGCAGAGAGAGAGGGAGACACAGAATCCGAAGCAGGCTCCAGGCTCTGAGCTAGCTGTCAGCACAGAGGCCGACGCGCGGCTCCAACCCATGAACTGTGACATCATGACCTGAGCCAAAGTAGGACGTGTAGCCGACTGAGCCACCCAGGCATCCCTCAGTATTGTTTTTCTTATATTTTGGTGGGTTTTAAAAGTCATCAATGTTCATAAGAAAAACTGTAAAAAATATATAGAAGGAATAAAGAAGAAAATATAAAGCACAATTGCAATGCACAACTATTATGGTTTATATTTTGGGGTACAACTTTCCAGACATTTTTTTCACACGCATATATTCACATATAATATATATATTACAATGTATTTAATACTTTTTTTACTTACTATAGCTTGAGCTTACCTCTGTTGCTAAATATTCTTCTACAGTATCGTTTTTTTAATTAAGTTTTTATTTTAATTCCAATGGAGTTAACATACAAGTGTTATATTAGTTATACAATATAAGTGTTATATTAGTTTCAGGTGTACAATATAGTGATTCAAAAGTATCGCTTTCAATTTTTGCATAATAAGCCACTATTTGAATACATGTATCTACTTACCTACCTACCTATTTTCCTATTAATGGCATTTTCCATTTTTATTGCAAAAAATATAATTCAGTGGACATCCTTACAAGTAAACCTGCCACACTTATAGGAATTTTCTTGGGGTAAATTCTTAGGACTGGAGGTATTAGATTAAAAAAAAATGTAAATAATTTTAAGTATTTAAGTTTCCTGGGAAGTTTAAACTTCTCCTTGGCATATGAGTATCATTTCTCTGCATCTTTGTTGGCACTCTTTAGTATTTTTGACAAAAAAAGGGGCATTTAATAGTTTGCTTAATGCACTTACATTTTCTATTGTAATGTTTTTATGGTTGCTTATTTGTTCTAAGGAACAATAAGAGATGATTTATAGTGATATTAACCATTTATCTCTCACATATTGCAAATATTTTTAACAAATTAGCATCATCTGTTAAATTCGTTACAAGGTATGTTAACATGTTCATTTTAATTGTGATTAAAATTTGTTTCACCATAATATTTTCCAAATACTACTAGTTATGATTACAAAGGGAGCTCTTGGTTTGCATAATAATTTTGCATCTCAACACCTTATTAAAATATTTTATAGCTTATAATAGTTACTTAGTTGATTCTATTGGGATTTTTTTTGGTTGATAGCCAAAAATCTTCAAGTAATGATAATTGTGTATTCTATTTTGTACTATTATATCTCTTTACTTTGCGAAATCTTATGGCATTATTGGGAATTTTCAGAAAGACAACTAGGAGTGGAAATAATTGACTGCTTTGTCTTTTTTCCTGATTTTCATGGGAATACCTATAAATACCAAGTTTGCACTTGTGAATGTATATCATTTTCATGTTAAAGTAGTGCTTTTCTATTTTTGGTTTGCAATTATTTTTAATGAGAAATGGGTTTTGGATTTTAATTATGCACTTGGAGCATCTGTGGAGATGTTGATGATTTTTTTTTTCCATTGAGCCATCCTTGCATTCCCAAAATAAATTTTAAACCCATGATCTAGTTTTTTTAAAGTGTAATGCTTGGTGCATTTTCTTCATGTTTTTCCATTTTTTTGTTCATATACAAAATGAGTTTGAGACTAACCGATATTTCATTTTTTGGAGATTATTGTCAAATTTTGGTGTCAGGTTTATACTTACCTTGGTGTTAGTCTTCTCTGAGCTTTGGTAGAATTTGATCTGTGGGGTTATATTATCCTTCTTAGTCATAATTTTCTATACCTTTGCTTTCTTTTTTTTCTTGAGTATAATTGCTGGGGACTTGCTGGATATTGATAACAATAAATAATTAATTACTTACAAAATACAGCTCTGGATTAATTCACAATCCAGATTACCTGTTTAATTTACCTGTTTGATTTTTTTAATGTTTATTTATTTATTTTGAGAGAGAGAGAAAGAGAGAGAGAGAGAGCATGTGCAAGCTAGGCAGAGGGAGAGAGAGAATCTTAAGCAGGCTCCACACTGTCAGCACAAAGCTGGATGTGGGGTTCGATCTCATGAACAGTGAGATCATGATCTAAGCTGAAATCAGGAGTCTGAGGCTTAACCTACTGAGCCACCCAGACATCCCTTACCTATTTGCCTTTTTAAATCTCATTTTATATTCATCACTTATGGCAGTTTCCCGTGGATCTGCTTCTGGAGCCTGAGTTCACTTGTTTTAATGTTGAAATTTCACAGAGCTTTAGCCCCAGCAGCCCACCATTGCAGACTATGCTTAGTTTCCAGTAATTATGTAATCCCCTTCATGTTTAAAAAAAAATGCAGATTTGCTGCATTTTCTAAAACCACTTCCACGTAGAACTACAAATTCAAAATTCAGTGGTAAGTGAGGAGGGAAAATCCCTATCATCACCTCATTTCCTCTTTGAATACTAAGTTGTTGAAAAGTTGTGCTTACTGAGCATTATTTAGGTGTCATCTTTGGGGGGCTTTGTTTTGTGTTTGCAGATATCGCCGTGGTGGAGATGAGTGACGCCTTCCGACAGCCATCATTGTTTTACCACCTTGGGGTCAGAGAAAGTTTCAGCATGGCCAACAACATCATCCTCTACTGTGATAATAATTCAGACTCTCTGCAGTCACTGAAGGTACCTGACTTGTTTACTCCATGTTGACTGTAGGCACTAGAGTTTTAGGGATACCTCTTCAGTCTCCCTGACATCAAAAACTCTTTAAGTAGCTTATGTTTGTGAAAGGCTGTTTTTGTCCGTCCAATAATCTCACAGCAGTTACTAGCAAAGTTGTGAGGTTTATCTAGAATTCAGTGCAGAAGTTCAATGACATACAGGTAGAAAAATTGCCATGTTGAGTTCTGAACTGCAGTTAGAATTGCACCTGGAGAGAAGTGCATTCCCAGAAAGTTGTCCGTGTCCACCGGAGAAGGAAATGGAGATCACATGAAGTATGGTCAAGCCGCGTGCTGTGTCACCGTTGGGAGTTTCACTGGGCACACCTGTCTTCACCTAGAAATACACTTCCTACTGAAAGTACTCTGAAGAGAAATTCTCTCTCCGAATAGCACCGGAAAACTGCCATCCTTTTCACTGTCAGATGATTTCAGAAACTTAAGAATTCAGGGAAAGGAGAAATAAAAACCTACTACACTTGTCTACAAAACTCGGCATGTCCCATGTCATACTCTCCAATATAGCATCATAATGGTATTTCTTCCATCCATAAAGATTGTCTAAAATGCTTTTGCAGGGCCAAGTGATTTTGCACTGTGTGATTCTTTGAAAAGCACGCAACGATTCAGTGAAATGCATGCTGAGTCTGATATCATCCATTTCCTTTGTGAAACTTCCAGCTAGCTTTATGCAACTTTTTCTCATCTATCTCTTCCAGTTTTCAAATCAAAGTCAAACTTGGGACATGGAGCCCTAAAACCAGAACCATATTTCCAGTGGCTTAGTAATTATTATATGACGATCTCTAACCCCAAACCCACGAAAAAAAAAGTAGTATTTTGTTTTTATCTGAATATCTAAAGCTTGTATGACTTTTTTGAAAAATCTGTAGTTTCATTTAGCAAATATACATTTACTGAATGGCAGCATTGTCAGGCTATTGATAGGCTATCCCTTTACAGAATATTCTGAAATAGTCCTAAGAGATTTGCCCCTACTCTGTCTGAATCTGTTTTTCTACCTGGAGCAATTCTTTAACCTACCCCTACTTTATTTCACCTTAGATTTACCCCTCTAATTACTGCATCATAAAGTTTTGTGATGGTGTATTTTAATTAACATTTTGATTTACTACCATTTATAACATATTAGAAGTCAATAAAGGAATGAAATTATTTTATTCTTTTTGCATTATTTTATTTTATTTACATTAAGTATTCTAAGCAGGCCGTGTTGTGTTAGACATTTTTCACTTTACCCTACTTTTATACTTGCCCTAGGTTATTCTATGATTCAATTTTGACTATTCTTTGCTGGAGACATTTTTTTAAATTTTTTTTTATTTTTTATTTATTTCTAGGAGAGAGAGAGAGAGAGAGAGACAGCGTGAGCAGGGGAGGGTCAGAGAGAGAGGGAGACGCAGACTCTGAAATAGGCTCCAGGCTCTGAGCTGGCAGTCAGCACAGAGCCCGACGCGGGGCTCGAACCCACGAACCGCGAGATCATGGCCTAAGTGAAAGTCGGACGCTTAACTGACTAAGCCACCCAGGCGCCCCTGCTGGAGACATTTTTAAAAAATGAATTAAAATTACATTTGAGAGAAGGAGTTGAAGTTCATCTTATCAGAAATGTTTATGGGACAAATAAATTGATTTATAATTGCTTTTTACCAGCCTTTACTCGGAAGTGTTACTGGTACGTGAATACAGTAGGTCTTTAAAAACGCTGGTCTATCTGAAATATACTCATTTATCTTGTACCTAATAGCTGCTTGTAACTGAGCGCTTACTTTGTGTTTCACCCACACACATTTTCACATTTAATTCTAAAAACATCCCTGTGGGGTATGTTATATGCTGTTATATCATTATTTCATAGAATCGCAGACTGAAGCTCAAATAATTTCAATCATCTGCCTGATTCCAAGGCCCACCCTCTTAACCACTAAACTTTATTGCAATTTCTTCTAGTTAGAAGGATATCCAGCTTTCCTGTTAAGTGTGTTCATTGAGAAAACCCAGCAACTATGTCTGCCCCCTGAATTGTTCCGTGCAGCAGTCATCTTTTCTTTTCTCTTACTCCTTCTGCTAGCTTAAGCTTTTGCTCTTTGCTATTGTTGTTGTTGTTTGTTTAGCTTGATCCTAGTCCAAATAAATCTCTGGTTGCAAAGGACAAAGTTCCCTGGGACAGAAAGTATTTTTTTTCAATCTAACAATTCCCTCTGAGCCCTAGAAATTTCTTTGGTCTTCTGCTACTGAGAAAGTGTGTGTGTGTGTGTGTGTGTGTGTGTGTAATTAATTTCCATTGCAGTTCATTATAGATGTTATCTCTGCCTTCTGCCAACAGAAAACTTCTGTGAAATAAGGCAGAACAGGAGTTATTATAAAAATAGGTATAGATTAGCCAAATAAAATAAAAGTGAATCAGTTCCCTGTTTTCACAGGGCACAGACGGAACGAGAATGCTATTCTTGTCACATATCTAGCTTCACTTAGGGTGATTCTTTGACCATCTAGAAAGTACAGCGGCACCAGTTTTATTTTCATCTACTGCTCTTTGTTGAAGAGAGCAGTTCCTCTTTGGCAACAAATCCTCAGGACAAAATCATAGGAAAAAAAAAATTTTAACTTTAGGCTCCTAAAAAATAATTGATAGGAACCATAAAAATATTGAAATCTGTGTCTGGGTTTTCATATGAAAGCATATTTAGAGTCTAATCAAACCATGTACTTGCAGTAAGATTTGTATCCATTTGAAATCACAAGTACTATCTTATTGCAGTAAGAATGAAATATTTAATTTTTTTTCAGAAAGAGATCATTACACTTTGAGAAAGAAGTTGATAGTTGTTTCCCTTAGCATTTTAACATCACAATTTTCACTGTTTTCTTTAAATAAATACCACGATAACTTCTTATATGCATGTTAATGAGACTCTGCTAAGACTTAACATTTGCTTGAAAATAAGAAATGGCTCTAACAGTTTTTTTCAGGTTCATTTCATGCGTTACAGAAATGATCAGACTTCCATCCAGGCGGGGCCTCTCACCAAATGGGAGAGTAAGCCTGAACTTGACAAACCAATGAGTCGACCCATGAAAGGCATCTGAAAGGCATCTGACATCAGAAAGGACTTGGGGAAAATGAATGGCTGTTGTATAGAGTGTGGAAATAGTTCTAATGAGCCATTTCTTCTATCAGCAGAAATTCCTTTTCTAGCAACAGCTCTCAGCTCTACTTACTGAGATTCGTTTCCCTTTTCCTTTCTTCAGCTCCCATTCTTCTCTTCAGGCCACTACCCACTCACTTTAAACAATGCTGCTTATAAAAACAAAGCAACACAAAACAAGGAAACACCACTGCATACCATCAGGTAGTCAACAATTAAAAGCCCTTATAATGCCCAGGACAAGGACAAGGCTGGGCGCAGCAGGAGACAGGTGCTGCTGGTGACAGCGTAGGATTGGCACTACTTCCAAAGAGCAATTTGGCAACACCTGATATTATCAGATGAGTGTAGCACCGAGGCTCAGGCAACGTCTCTGGATGTGTACAGAAGGAGATCTAATCAAGAATGTTATATTAACATTGTTTGTAATACCCNACCTATCAACAAGAGAATGAATAAATACCTCCTGGTAGAGTCATTTAGTGGGATATTCTAGAGTACTTAAAATGAGTTAACTAGAGTCTAATGTGTCACTGTCAGTATATCTCAGAAACAGTGTCGACAGAAAAAAACAAATTACAGAAGCATGTGTGTGGTATGATACCATCCATACAAAATCTAAAAACATGCAAGGCCGCACTTTTATACCTCTTTGTGTTTTAAAGGTTAGATGTGTGCATGGGGATTACAAACAACAAATTCTGAATAGTTATCTCTTTGGGAGATAGGAATAGAATAGAACTGGGGGAGAAGACAAGAGTCTTCAAGTTTATCTGCAATTTTAGATTTCTAAGTCCAAGTGGTATATCCATGAGTATGTGATGATTTCTATGCTTTTTTCATAGTTGAAATATCTCACAATCCTTTTTTAAAGGAAGAAGTTTGTAGTACTTTGTTCTTTCCTATATCTTTGCAGATAATTTACATATATTGTGGGCATTTAAATCCCCAAATAGTTTTTAATTTATTTTCCTTGCATTCTAAGTGTGATTAAAAAGGCTCAGATGCATTTGGATCTTTCTTTCTGCACTAAGATAGGCTTTATTCCCATTTTATCTATTACAGAATAAATGTTTCTCTAGAGATTGAAATGCATATCAGTTAGTGGTGCCACAGCTTGTGTTGAAAAGTAATGATTCTGTGAGATTATTCCCTTTTCAAGAAATTTAGTTGTATTTTTCTTTTTAATCATTGCTTGAAAAGTTATTTTACAGATGGGATTTTCCTTAATAGACCATTCTCTACAGCAGTGCATCTGCGTGCTTACTCCTTCACCATCTCACTGAATATAGCACATGATGCCAGGAGCTCTGCCTCTGCCTCAGTGTATCTAGAATTTTCTAGCTTGGGATGTGACTCGAATGAAATCTTGGGCACACAAACCAGAATTTGTAAAACCATCAGTAAAGTAGCACTTTAAGAACCATTGATTTTTTAAAAAAAGTTTTTTAATGTTTATTTATTTTTGAGACAGAGAGAGACAGAGCATGAGTGGGGAGGGGCAGAGAGAGAGGGAGATGCAGAATCCGAAGCAGGCTCCAGGCTCTGAGCTGTCAGCACAGAGCCCAATGTGGGGCTCGAACTCATGAACCATGAGATCATGACCTGAGCCCAAGTCAGACGCTCAACCTACTGAGTCGATTTTTAACAGGACACCGTTCTTGAAAAAATTAAAAATAGAATTACCAGGGTCACCTGGGTGGCTCAGTTGGTTGAGCATTTGACTTTGGCTCAGGTCATGATCTCACAGGGTTGGTGACGTCAAGCCCCATCTCAGGGTCTTTGCTGTTGGTGCAGTGCTCGCTTAGGAGCCTCATTCTCGCTCTTTCTCTGCCCCTCCCACACTTGTGCTGTCTCCCTCTCCTTCTCTCATTCTCTCTTTCTCTCAAAAATAAATAAACCTTTAAAAAATAAATAAAAAATAAAAATCGAATTACCATATGATCCAACAATTTTACTCCTGGGCAGAATATCCAAAAGACCTGAAAGCAGGATCTCATAGAGATGTCTGTTTGCCCATGCCTCTGGCAGCATTGTTCCTAATAGGCAAAAGGTAGAAGTAACTTAAATGTCTGTTAACAGATGAATGGATAAAATAAAATGTGGTATATACACAAAATGGAATGTTATTCAGTCTTGAAAAGGAAAGGAATTCTGACACATGCTACAACATGATGAACATTGAGAACTATCATAATTTCTCATTCAGACAGCTCCATAGTACTTAAGATCTTTTATCTTGCAGGTGTAGAGGGACCCAGTCTCCTTTAGAGCTTATTGTGAGAAACTGGATATTAAGTCTTTTTCTGGTACTTATTCATTTCCACTCAAAGCAAATAGTTATAGTTTAAAAAAAATTTTTTTTACATTTTACAATTATTTATTTAAAATTTTTTTAATGTTTTTATTTCTAGGAGAGAGAGAGAGAGAGACAGCGTGAGCAGGGGAGGGTCAGAGAGAGAGGGAGTCACAGACTCTGAAACAGGCTCCAGGCTCCGAGCTGGCAGCCTGCACAGAGCCTGATGCAGGGCTCGAACCCACGAACCGTGAGATCATGAGTCAACCGACTAAGCCACCCAGGTGCCCCTACATTTATTTATTTTTGAGAGACCGAGTGAGACAGAGCATGAATGGGGGAGGGGCAGAGAGAGAGAGAGAGAGAGGAAGACACAGAATCTGAAGTAGGCTCCAGGCTCTGAGCAAGAGTTCAGCACAGAGCCTGACATGGGGCTCGAACCCATGAACCGTGAGATCATGAGTCAACCGACTAAGCCACCCAGGTGCCCCAAATTGTTATAGTTTTGAAAAGAGCAGCAATGTTCTTGCTGTCAATTTCAGTGATTCTGCCAATTTCTAGTCAATTGGTGAAGACACGAGGATAATTTTTGGTACAAATACCTCGAACTTAAGTTGAATTTATACTTGTATTTGTTGAATCTACTCAGATTCCACAGTGTTCTTAAACCTATAAATTTTTTCCCCTCTTACACTGCCAGTTCTTCTCCTTAAAGTTTTACCTCCCTAACCGAAGTTAATTACTAAGAGGAACTTAGTTTTAGATTGAATTGCGTATGAAATTAAAATTTGTATTTTTCCAATGGCTTTTCTTTTTTTTTTTAGTTTAACAGTGAGTTTTTATTGGATTCTTTTCAGCACTTTTAAATAGCACCTAACAGCCAGTAGTATAAATTACACACTCAGTAAATGTTAGGGAAAAAGTTGTTTGAAAATATGATCCTATAAAGTAGTTTAACAATTTAGTAGTGAACTAGAAACCTTGACCCTGAGCCCTTTTACTATTAAGTGCTACCCCTGGACATCCCCACAAATATCTTGCTTTCTTGATAACTGGCCATTGATTTGTAAACCCTGGCAGTCTGTACTCTCCCTGGTTCAACATAGCATCACAAACCTTCGTATTGTTTCATGGAGAGATTTTTCTTTCTCTTGAGAGAGGAAGCCATCATGTTCCTTACTTATAGGAATGGTCTACCTTTTATCTGAGCTATAATCATTCCACATCAAATTAGGAGGGAAAAAAGATAACTTGGGGGGAGGAGCAGATGAGTAATACATGTGAGGATTGCTTTATCAAGATTTTCTCTGAAGGTCTTGAATTGACAAACTAGCATGAGTTGATTTCCCAGGTATAGAATCCATCCCTGAGGTTTTGGAAAGGGCCTGAGCTTGGAGAATCCACTTTTCTTCCATGTCAGTTAGCAATCTTACACCTACTAAGAAATTATCTGTATACTGGATAGACTATGCCTTTGCTTTCCTTTCTAATTCCTCCATTACCCTCCTCACCCCCACCCACCATTTCTAGTATCTAATTGCTGTTTTTGTCAAAGAGAGAAAGAAGTCTATCCTACACTGTGAATGGAAGATATCATCATATCACTGAGTTGGCACCAGATATTTTCTTCATTTGGAGAGGCTTTCATCATAGGCCCATGAGTCTGAATACGTTAAACAGCAAGAAGGAATATTTCTGCCCACTGATGATATGAGTCTGAAGGCCTTCTGACTCCCCCCCAAATGGGGCAAGACTTGCCTGAATTCTGTTCCCTTTTGTTCATTATAAATAAATGATTCTTGCTGTGCAAGTTGATCTATGTGGCACGCCAACCCATTTTCCTATTTAGGTCCTTGTAGAATGCATCTTTGAAATTTTTACTGAAAATTATGCAAAAAATGTAATTTACTGTACAGAAATTCATCATGCCTGTTGTTACATAACAATACAGTTTTTTTTTTTAAATAAGAAATACCTGCATTTGAATAATTTGTTCCAGTTAGGTGTTGCTGAGAGAAACATCTGGTGTCAAAAAAGGGGAAGTTAATTGTAATAGGAACACATTATAAAGAGAAGTTTGGGTTAAAAAGCTGTTTCAAATCCTGTATGGGTAGAATGTCACTCCTCAACATCCCAGCCACATTTAAAGACATCTCTACTTACAGCAGAGTTCTCCCACAAAGAAATATCCATTTAAACATAAAATAAAATTTAGAGGGAAGGAGAAGAGAATGAGATTTTCTTTTAGGATTACTTTCCAGCTTTGTTATAATTTAACCTGACTTTTGATACAGGTTGTTTTAATTGACAGCTGCTCATATCGAGAGAAGGATATGTTCTTACCCCTGATCACAAAACAATAAGGTATAAGATATCTCTAGATCTGGTAAAATAGGAACTGAGTTGGAGTTGTTTTGCTTTGATAGTATTAACACTCAAGCTGTATATGTCTTTAAAATGCTTCAAGTACTTCTATGAGCTTATTTCAATTGTTCTTGAAACACAATCTGAGATAGACAAGTTAGGTACTTTCTACATTGATTAGGCAGATTAAAAATACTTTCTTTACAGATGAGAAATAAACCCAGAGAGATACAATGACTTAGAGGCACACACAGTAAGTGTGAGAGCTGGGCAAATCCCATCTTGTCTGACTTATCATTATGTATACTTCTAAGTCTGCATACAGATTTCATATGTCCTATGAATATGATTTTCTGGATTCAAGTTAGATTATTGAGCTTTTTTTTAACATGAAGGTTTTATGCAAGCATAACATGAAAGCACAAATGTAATTAGTTTCCTAACTTTAAAGATGGGCCAGTTCTGTGATACCTGTGTTAGAGTGTTCTTCCTGAGCTGGTTCAGCTTTGTTGTAGCAGCATGCTGAAGGGTAAAGGTGAATCCTACCTTTTCGGTGAGGCCCAGGGTGTTCACAATGGCCCATTTGGTATTTCCTAGACTCGTCTTATTTTGAAGTATTGAACTTAGGTAAGAGGATGGAGCTAGCGGGTATAAGAAATAACCCTCTTTTACCCAGCTTGGGTGGAACCCTTGCCTAGTTCCCCTTGGACGGGAAGAGGGATCAGAAGGGAAGACCCAGAGGTCACCAGCTGGGGGCCAGGTTCTTTCCCAGCCAGGAACTCCCAGCTTGTTCCTTCTCTTTCAGGAAGCTGAGAAACTGCTTTGCTAGTTCTGCTTCTCTCAGCCTGAATCAATTGAACTTGGCAACCCCACACCAGCTGTTCCCACTTCCTTCCCCTAGCTGCGATTACCTAAATTCTAGGCACAAATACTTTCCAGTTTTGGAGATGCTCCATGTATTTATCCTTAAAATGACCTCTTCAAAGTTGTATGGTCCCAAGTAACCATCAAAAGCTGCCTTTGTCTTCCCTTGCAAAGAGACCCAGGCTAGATTGTCTCTTTTGTCTTCTTTCCCTATCTAGTCATCAAAGGGTACTGGAAAATGAAAAAAAAAATTGGGGGGAGTATCTGGTACAGCCAGGGGGTGTGCAAATGAGAAGACCTCCAAGGACTTCAGACAAGTATGAAGTTGTAGGGCAGTAATGCATCCTCAAAACGTTTCACTGGGAAGGACCTGGAGTTTTTTTTGTCATCTTATTTCTAAGGACTTTGGATGAGGAGTTTCCATGCAGTGATGTGAAACATAGCAGTTGTGTCTTTTTCTTTTAATTTTTTAACGTTTTATTTATTTCTGAGAGAGAAAGAGAGAGAGAGCGAGAGAGAACGAGAGAGAGTAGGGGACGGTCAGAGAGAGAGGGAGACACAGAATCTGAAACCGGCTCCAGGCTCTGAGCTAGCTGTCAGCACAGAGCCCGACGTGGGGCTTGAACCCACAAACCATGTGATCATAACCTGAGCCTAAGTCGGATGCTTAACCATCTGAGCCACCCAGGCGCCCCAGCAGTTGTGTCTTAAATTTATTCCCTGTCCTCTTTTTTTCTCCGTCAATGGGTTCAATATGGATTAAACATTCACTGGTCTGCCTGAGTAGGTAGGTCTTGTTTGTGAGGTCTTGTTTGCTATTTATTTGTATCGAGTTAAAATGCACAAGTAGTACTTTTTTTCTTCAGGGTTCATGCCTCATTTAATGTTACATCATAAACTGTGAGTAAACTCTGTCTCCTTCAAGAGAACAATTTATATTCATTTAGCCTTTACAAAATGTAAGCAATGGTTAAAAGAATTCAATAGATCGTTTGATGTTTTTAAACAGTGAATTTTTACTGGATTCTTTTTAGCACATTTATTTATTTATCTTTTAAATGTTTATTTGTTTTGAGAGCAAAAGTGTGTGTGCATGCATGCACGAATGAGGGAGGAGCAGACAGAGAGAGGGAGAGAGAGAATCCCAAGCAGGCTCCATGCTGTCAGCGCAGAGTTCGACTTGGGGCATGAGATCATGATCTGAGGCAAAATCAAGAGCCAACGTTTAACTGACTGAGCCACCCAGGCGCCCCATGGCAATTTTAAATAGCACCTAACAGCCAGTAGTATAAATTACACACTCAGTAAATGTTAGGGCAAGAGTCATCTGAAAATATGACCCTATAAAGTAGTTTAACAAATTAGTAGTGAACCAGAAACATTGACCCTCCGCTCTTTTAATAGTAAGTGCTACTCCTGGACATCCCCACGAGCACCTTGCTTACTTGATAACCGACCACTGATTTGTAAATCACGGCACTCTGTACTCTCCTTGGTTCAAAATAGGCATCACACACACTTACTATTTCACGGGGAGACTTTTCATGGGGATGATTTTAATACAGTTTCATAATTTGTTATAATGCAAAATGAAATGAAAGCGAAGAAGACATTTAAGAGGATTGTTATTCCAATGAGAAATTCTTCAGGAAGGTGTATCTTGCTGGCTCTAAGCCAAGAGCGGCCCATTTTCTGCAGTGCCTAGCAGAGGGGGCCTTCAGCCCGCCCAGCGTTCCCCCCTGCTCCCTTTACTGCTTCCATTCCTGTTCCTAGTGCACCAGAAGAGAGGGGCAGTAGCGTAGCTCCTGTGCTGGGCATGAAGGTGTCTCTCCTTCCGTGGTACAAGGACAGTGCTCACTTTGATAGTCCTTTAGCCAAAAGCAGATGATAGAACACAGAGTTGGAAGAGACAGGCAATCACTCAACCCAACTCTTAGGGTGTTACATTAGAGAGAGGAAAAATGACATATGGTTAGTCAGGAGTGGAGCCAGGACTTACACATTTCTACTGTGATTCATAGCTCAGTATTTTATACATTCATTAACTTATTCATGCTTTTATTGAGTACCTACTATATGCCATTCAATTTGCTAGGCAGTTAGTGGGGTACAAAGATGAACAAAACACTCAGGTTGTTCATGACGTAAGATGGAGGAATCGTATGATGACGCACTTACAATGAGCAAGTAAGTGCTGTCATAGAGAGTCTGTACAAGGAGTGATGGTAGCAGAAATAAGGACATTTATCTACTATTGGGAAGATTGGTGTCATTGAAGCCAGTAAAGGGCAGCTTCAAAGAGAACAAGTTTCTTATGCAATGCACAGAGGATGCTGTGTGATAGAGGGTGAAGAGAAGGGCATTCCCTTGATACTTAAAGTGGGGTGGAAGGGATGTTACTATCACAAGAGAGCTGTGTTCAAAAGAGTGTGGTTTGCTACTTTGAAGAGATGCTCCATAAATCAAGTTTGGAAAATTCTGCATACTGTGTTTCTGGCTTTGTGATTATCCAGCATTTAAAAAAAATTTTTTCTATTTATTCTTTCATGAACCATTGTCCGTGTGTGTGTGTGTGAGAGAGAGAGAAAGAGAGAGTGAGAGAGAGAGAGAGAGAGGAAGGGGTGAAAGGATGCACTGACTACCTGTGAAACACTTGTGGGAAGAGCTACTTTCCACCTTCTTCCACAGCGTCACTCATCTGTCTCTTGATTTCCATCCTCCGGGCACCGCTATCGTCCAAGCCCATATTTTGACATCCCTGTACATTTGCAATGCCACCTAAATACTTTTTCCCCTCCAATACTAAATACCGCCATCTAATTAGTATTTTTTTCAAACTTTAACAAGGTTTATCTTTTATGTATTTGCCCTTATTGGGTAATATGTTCACGTGATACAAAAATTTAAAAGTGCAACAGGATTTGGGGCACCTGGGTGGTCAGTCGGTTAAGCATCTGATTTCAGCTCAGGTCATGATCCCATGGTTTGTGGGTTCGAGCCCTGTGTCAGGCTCTGTGCTGACAGCTCAGAGCTTGGAGCCTACTTTGGATTCTGTGTCTCCTCTCTCTGTCCCTCCCCTGCTTGTGCTTCTCTTTCTCTATTTCTCCCTCTCAAAAATAAACAAAGCTTAAAAAATTAAAAAAAAAAGTGCACCAGTATATATAGTGAAAAGGCATTCTCTCATCTTTTTCCCCCACCCAGCCAGCTCCCCTCTTTATTGTCAACCACTGTTATTGGTTTCTTGTATATTCGTCTAGAGAGATTTTATAAATGTAGAAATTAGAATTTTCTTTTTCTCCCTTTTATACATAAATAGGAGCATAGATTAAACACCATTCTGTTCTTTGCTTTTTTTTTTCTTCTTCACTTAACAGTATATCTTGGAGATCTTTCCCTATCACTGCACAAAGAACTTCTGCATTCTTTGTTCAGTGGTATTATATTCCATTATATGGAGTTACCGTCATCTATTTAACCAGATTCTACTAGGTAGACATTGGTGTTGTTCCCAGCCTTTGCTATTACAGGGTCCTAATGTATACTGATAATTCTTTATGTATATCGCTCACCTTAAAAAACATGCTGACTGCCAACTGTTCACAAAGTACTTTGTTTGGCATTCAAGGCCTTCTTTAGTAAGGCCCCAAATAACTTTCTAATATTATTGGTCCATGCCAAAATGAACTTTCTTTTAGATCCAGTGATCAAATTCAAGGTCTTTTCCAAATACCTCTTTAACTCTCTTCTTTATACTTCCCCAAATGAACTGTCTTCTCTAGCCCCCAATCATAATTTCTATCATTCCCTAAAAGGGCCTTTGCTGTTCCTGGTCCTCTGGCTTGGATCCCTAAATTTTGCTTCTGAAAGTTGTCTGTCCTCTTTGACTCATCTTGAATTTCACCTTCTCTGCTGGTCTTCCCAGACTTCCTCACTTCTTAGTAACGTCTTCTTTCTCTTGGAAATGCAAGCCCTTGCTGTAGTATTGCCCTTCAGACTTACTATGTGTGTACGTACACACATGTGCACCCAGGCATGTGGTGTTTCTTTTTAAAAGTGTACAAGTCCTTTATGTCCTTTTTCCCCCTTTTTTTAATCCACAAGATTGTGAAGTATTGAAGGGCCTCATTTAGTATTTTATATACACATCTTTATGGCTCTCAAAATTACCCAGTACAATTCCTTCCTCTATAGATTTTTATTTACTCATCTGTTATCCTTAAACGTTCAAAAATCTTACCTGCTGCTTTAAGTCAAAACCCTTGTCAGCTCCCCTTTTCCCCCACGTTGATCCTGGGATGAAGAAGGATAGCTGGTCAGCTGGGACTTGAACTCTTCCTCTGCTCCTCCCTTACCTCACCAGATCTAGCTCTTCTCCTTAGCCAGATGGACCCACCCTTGAGGCTCCGCAAAAGCCTCACATTTCCTGTTTCCATGACAACATACATGCCATCGTTTCCAAAATTCTGGCCCATTTTTCTTTCTAAGTCATGATTCCCCAACCTCAGTGAAGCCTTTATGCCATAGACTTTTCCAGATTATCTCTTCCATGTCTCTAATCATTTAAACAACTAGAAATAATGATAATGAGAGCTTGCATTGTCAAGAGCTTTCTATGCCCCTGACACAGTCTAGCTACATTATTTGCATGATCTCACTCCTCTCAACCTAGAAGACAGACACTACCTGCAGTGTATTTCTCACATCCCACTTTTTATTGAACAGTGTGTAAGTTGTATCTGTGACTTTTTATTGTCCAGTGTCCTTATGTATGTGTGGGTTTATCCACTCTGATGAGTGGCCAATACCCTTGATTTCCCAGGAGCCAGCATCTGCATGGTCCCCTCCTGGGGTGTAAATGAGGTTGTATGTAGGGAAAGTGAATTCCTTCTAACCTTTTCCCAGAAAGATTGTGGCTGATAATTCATACATATTCTGCAAGAATGATTTTTATTCAGTTTTTGGATTTTACAATGTTTGTACTGTTTCCTCATTTCCATCAGATTATACATTTTTCAGACACAGGAACGAATGTATGCTATACTTCCTGGAATTTGTAATTGCTAATAAAATTATTAATGCAGATTTTCCTACATCAAATAGTTAATTGAATTATCAAATTAACTTTGTATTAACTTCTTTTTTTTTTGTCTTTTCTTATTTTTTAGGAAATCATTTGCCAGAAGAATACTGTGAGTATTTTCCCTAACTCTTCCAGAAATTTTTTATCATTTCTGTTCCATCAACAGAATGGATTGGTTTTTTTTAATCTCCACAAATTATTAATTTCTATCTCTGTTTTTCTTCTTTGGAGTTGCTGATGTATCAATATAAATATGGTTATTTTATCTAAATATCTCCTTACAGTGAAAATTTATAAATAGTGGGAGATGACACTGATGCCTGTTTGTTTTTGTTTTGTTTTGTTTATGTTTATTTATTTTAGAGAGAGAGCACATACACACAAGAGCAGGGAACGGGCAGAGAGAGAGGAAAAGAGAGAATCCCAAGCAAGCTCTACTTTGTCAGCACAGAGCCTGACGCAGGGCTCAATCCCACGAACTGTGAAAATCATGGCCTGAGCTGAGATCAAGAGCCAGAGGCCTAACCAACTGAACCACCCAGGCGCCCCAATGCCTATTTTCTTTTAGCATATATAGTTATATTTTGGAATAAAAAATGTTTCCATAATATATCCAGTTTTGTAGCATATGCACACATGTGCATATATGTGTATGTGTATGTACATATGTTTGTATGTACGCACATATAGATATATATATCTATGTATAAATTATATGGCACAAATTATAAGTACAAATAATACACATATATACACATACATGCATAGATACATGTCTATGTATTATCTGTTTATCTATACAGATTGGCTTCAGTTCCTGAGTCTAGTCTGTCTTTGAGGCTACACTACAGAATTCGTACTTTCCATGCAGTAGTAAACAAGAGTTAAAAACTGATAAAAGTAAATTTCAAATTTTAAAAATGCATGAAGAAAAGTGATACAATATCATATATAAAGGAATCAGCCTTGTTATGCTAGTGGTTGTATTTTTCATTTGGAAAATTAGCCAGCATTTAAAAACCTTAAAGAACGTATCTCTACAACTTAGATTGGAAATAGCACCCTACATAAAGATCTGCACATGGTTTGATTTAAGATAGTAAGATTAAGAGTACAGTTGGTAGTTTGTCCTTCGATCAGAAAGTTTAAAACTTAGTGTTAAGATTGCACCAAGTCAGAGACTCAGTGCCACAAAATGTTTTCATTATGCACTTTTAGTCTTCACATCTCGATGGGAAATGAGCAATTATTGCTTCAGGCATCTATTTAGCATTGCAGTTTTATTAAACAAATATTGATCATGTATTGTGTGCCAGGCTTTGGGCTGGATGCCACAGGGATTCACTGTGGAGACTGAAAGTGGAAGCAAGCAGATTCATAACTGCTCCATGACACAGCAAATGACAGGTGCCAGAGTCTAGCTGGAAACAAATAAGCAGAGACACAAATTAGAAAATTTACGCAAGGAGGTGCGCCTGGGTGGCTCAGCCGGCTAAGCGTCCAACTTTTGGTTTTGGCTCAGGTCATAATCTTATGGCTTCATGGGTTCAAGCCCTGCATCGGGCTCTGCTGGCAGTGTGGAGCCTGCTTGGGATTCTCTCTCTTCCTCTCTCTCTGTCCCTCCCCAACTCATGCTATCTCTGTCTCTCTCAAAATAAAATAAATCAGCTTAAAAATTCTTTAAAAAAAGGAAAGAAAATTAAATGCAAGACAATGTGCTGAAGAGTGGGTGGCCATGCATCACGTGGTCCCAGAAGGTCTTTCTGGGGAGGTGGCATTTACCTGAGACCTAAATGGTAGGAAATTGCTAACCATGCCCACTGATGAGTCACACATGTGGAGAAGCCAGGTTACAAGGTGACTGGAATATTGTACATTATGAACTGGTCACCTGTTCCCCTGAGTTAGCTGCTGGATTTCAGCTGCTGGGCATCCTTATCAAAGTTGAGTGTTTTGAGCATATATTTCAATATGTTTGAATGCTTATGTTCACCTTTATGTAGATTTTAAAAATTGAGAAACAGAGTCAGTGTGTTTTTTTTAAGTGATGATAATAGAATAAGACTAGATTTTGAACTGCAGATTTTTATAGCCCTGAACACTGGCACGAGCCAGAGAGATAGATAGCTGTGGTCATTTTACGAACACGCCTCAGTGCTTTGATATGCAAGGAAATGTGGTCTTTCTTTTTCAAGAAGCAGCTTTAAATATTTTAGAATTGGTACCTTATTAATAAGAGGCAGTTGTTATGCCTGAGGTATGTTTGTTCTTGATCACATAGTGTTTTCTTTTTTAATTTGCTTTGGATTTATCAGTTATTTTAAACTCTGGGTACAATAGCAATCCCATAAACAGAAATTGCAACAATAATATTTCTAAGTTATAAGTGAGCCAACCCGGGAAATAAATATCCCCGTATTATTAGTTTTCATCATTTTGAAAAAAAAAGTGCTTTTCTCAGCAGGTGGTATCTTTTTTTTTTTTAATTTTTTAATGTTTTATTTATTTCTAGGGGAGAGAGAGAGAGACAGCGTGAGCAGGGGAGGGTCAGAGAGAGAGGGAGTCACAGACTGAAGCAGGCTCCAGGCTCTGAGCTGGCAGTCAGCACAGAGCCCGACGCGGGGCTTGAACCCACGAACTGCGAGATCATGACCTAAGCGAAAGTCACGCTTAACCAACTAAGCCACCCAGGCGCCCCATGGTGGTATCTTTTAAAGAAACACAGTTCACCACCAAACTTCATACTGGCTCCCCCCGCACCCCTGCCACCCCTGCAGGCTCACTGTGCTGTCTCTTAGTTCAGGGCTGGTAGTATCCATGTGCCTCCTGCAGCTTATCAACCTCCACTTTGTTTGGACACCAACAATGGGGAATTGAAAAAAATATGTACTTATTGCCTTAGAAACAGGGAAGAGACTCCAAAACGTGCAGTGAGGCCAGGAACTTAGAAAAACCTTGGCATGCTGGTTATTTTCAACAAGGATTCTGAAGCCTTATTCCACAGGATTTGAAGAAGACAGTCGCAGGAATACATTTTTCTCTGCTGTGTGCAAGACTCTCATTTTACTTTCTTTACCCCTCCAGTGCTGATACATACTCAGACGTCTGAGAGTCATCTTTTCCCGGGATTAGTTTTACACAGACGCATTATTACCCAGTGCCCAGTATTTCAATCGTTCTGTATCCTGTTTCATGTCTTATACACAAATACACGTGGTATTAAGGCTTCTGAGGGTACAGAACTTGGTCCAGCAGCAGCAGAAAAATATTTTGAAACACTAATAATGTTTTTCTGGCTTATTGGCTTTTCATCGATTCTAATTTTTGACTTGGAAGATTCAGAGCATTTTCTTTTTAAATTTTGAGTTATAGTACTTATCTAAAACAGGTACATTTGATTCTATTGCTCCTTTATAACCCACTCACAGTTAAAACTCTAGAAACCTTAGGAAACAACCTCTTGGTATACTTGCCTTTCTTTTCTGCTTAGGCAGTGAATCCGGTGAAAAGGATTACATTGGGGGATATACTATAAGCATTTGGAAACAGAAAATATTTCCAATGTTTTAGTTTTTTTGAGACAGAGAGAGACAGAGCATGAGCAGGGGGAGGAGCAGAGAGAGAGAGGGAGACACCGACTCCAGAACAGGCTCCAGGCTCTGAGCTGTCAGCATAGAGCCCGACACAGGGCTTGAACCCATGAACTGTGAGATCATGATCTGAGCCGAAGTTGGACACTTAACCAACTGAGCCACCCAGGTGCCCCTTGGAAACATTTTAGAAACAGGATATGTTTAATTTTCCTCTTCCTGACTAGTCTTCCAAATTATTGTTCCATGAAGGAGAACTTAAGAAAGGAATAATTTAATGTACTTGACTTAAAAATCAAATCTCAACCTCTGGAAGTTCTTTTCATACTTTAAGTGAAAGTCAGGTCCTGTTTCAGCTCCACTCCCAGACATACAAGTGCCTCATAGAATATGTTCATAAATAATTCAGTCTGGCCATAAGAGCAGTTGTCACTTCTCGTCTGTTTGCTGTGAGGCTGTAGCTTGGTTCATGCAGGGGTCCATGAAAGTGACCTGAGGCAAAGTGTTGGTGTGTCAGCAGGTAGAGGCCATTCAGGAGGATGCCGAGCCCTCTAACGATTATGGCGTAGGCTGGAGTCCCAAACACATCACAGACCAGCTGCATGACCTCCATTAGCCTAATCTGAATCCTCCTGTAAAACAGAAATGGTAGCACCTTCTTCTGTGGGTTGTGGGGAGCGTGTGACCATTTAGCCCTTGGCACGTGCAAGTGGTGAGTCAATGTTTGCTCTTGTATGTTTAGTTGTAAGGGTAAGAGATGTGTTGTTGCCCGTAATGCTGAAATGGCTAGGATCTTGCAGTCTGGGATCTCTGTGCTCCCCAGAACAGTGATGGGGTTTCCCACATAGCTCATTCTACTTCTCAGCCCTCTGCCTTTATTTCTCTCTCTCTCTCTTTCTCTCTCTGTGGCTTTTCTCTTAGAGGTCTCTTGTGTTTCCTTAGATTCAACCACACCAAATACTTCCCAGGTCTGTACTTTTGTTGGAAACGCTTTTGACATTCTAATCATGTATTTCCTACTATCTTTTGGACATTCTCACTTTAGGGGCTCAGCTCCCCTTAAGTCACAGCCTTCCTAATAGTGAACATTTCACCCTTCCCACCCCAAATCAGATATCAACCTCTTGAAATTCCTCTCTATATTACCTGGAAGTCAGGTTCTCTTTGTGATTTATTACCTGATCTATAACAAGTGCCCCTGACTGTAATATATTCATAAATAATTCAGCCTGGTTCTGCTTTTTTACTGTTTTTGTTAATGGTACCACTCTTTTTAGGTAGCCCCATTTAAGGCTGTGATTATGTTTTCTTTCCTGCTCTGAATCTGTCCGTGATTCCCACTGCCCAGCACATACAGTTTAAAACCCTTAGCTTTGCATCCACTCCCTTCCCTGAGCTCTAAGATCTGGTCAGACTTCCTTACTGAGGGATGTCCAGTCCTATTTCCTCTTCCTTCTTCCCAGCTCTACTTTTGTTTGCAGCAGTGTTCCCTCACTTGGCATCATTGGGAATCAATAGAAGGTGGGGATGAGTAAGTGGAGAGAGGCAGGGGCTGAGGCCAGAGAGAGAAGCAGGATTTGGATGGCCAGGCCGTTGTAGGCCACGGGGACATGTCTTATCCTCATCCCAGCAGCGAGAGAGGGGGCCTTACGCAGTGAGGGAAGTGATCTGATATAGGTTGTTGAAAGATCACTTTGATGGCTGGGTAGACAATAGATTGGAGGGCGAGAGTAGAAGCAGGGAGACCAATTAAAGGCCAGGGATGTGGCTCAGGCCAGGTATGTTGGTGGCGTGGTCTGCCATGCGGGCAGAGAAGATGGAGGGAAATGGACAAATATGAGCTCTATACTGGAGGGAAAGTAGACTGGACTTTGTTAGGATCTGGGTGGTGAGGGAAATGGAAGTAACAAGGAAAACTTCTGGGTCTCTAGTTTTCGTAACAGAGGTGGCTAATGGAGCCGTGACCATGACAGAGTAGACTGGTTGTTCTGACATCACTCACAGCCTCGCCTGTCAGATGGACAGCCCTTAACGTTAGCTCTTATTCTTGTCATGTATTTAGACTACGTCTCTGTGATCAAATTTTAAGTTCCACAGAGGCTGAAGGCTGTGTTTTAAACGACTCTGTTTTTCCTGCAGAATATATCACAGTGGCTTAGCTGTGAGAAATGGTGAATAAATATTTAATTAATTGATGGAAGCTGTGCCCCACTGTGTTTTTTATGAGTTGTTTTTTTTTTTTTTGCATCATCTGTAAGCCCTAATTATTTAAAGTAAGCAATTAAAGAAATTGGAGGGAATTTCCCTTTTCATAGGTCATAAATAAGAAATGAGGTTTTTCTATTTACTTCACTTTCAGGATTACTGTTGAAAATGAGTCACTGCAGTAGGACTTGGGGTTTCATGAGTGTGGGGTCTCCAGGTTGGCTCACCACCTCCCGGCCCTTCCTCTTTCCACAGATGTGCACTGGGAACTACACATTCGTTCCGTACATGATAACTCCACATAACAAAGTCTACTGCTGTGACAGCAGCTTCATGAAGGGGTTGACAGAGCTCATGCAACCGAACTTCGAGCTGCTTCTTGGACCCATTTGCTTACCTCTTGTGGACCGTTTCATTCAACTTCTGAAGGTGGCACAAGCCAGTTCCAGGTAAAGTGGAATAATGCCTCTCGGTGATGATCACAGAGTGCTATGCACCTTATCAGAGGTTTCGTAGAGGTGGCACAAGCCAAGAACCAGGAATATAAAAGTATGATATCCTCTAAGTAGATAAAAATAGATGCCGCATAGTTCACTTTATTCACAGAACAACTTGAGACCAGAAAGGAGAACAAAAAAAAGACTGCTAACTATTTAATAATGGTAGAGATAAAAAATATATTCAAAGTAAGTACAGAAACAGTATCAGAATAAATGTCCCGGGCCCTTTTAGTATAGGAGTAAGAACTCTGCCAAAGTTGCTGGCAGCAATTTTATATTTTAGTTAAGCACGATCACTTATGTAAATAAACGATGATGCTGAGTCAGAAAGTAAAGGATGTATTCAAATCTTAGGCGCACCTGATTTATTTGGAACAATTCGTATTCACAACAGTACAAGGAAAAGATTTGGCATCTCACGTGGTACGTGGCGGTTTGTTGGAAAATTCAGTAAGATGCAGTATCTTTGCCTAGTTCTTTCTGAAGCAAAGCAGCGTGCTAAAAAAAGGACTCCCAAATTTCTCAATAATGCGCGATCTCTGAGGTGTTCATTCTCTGTACCTTGTGAACTGAAAGCTACTAATGCTGCAAATTTCATTTCCTTATAGAATCATTGCTTTTAATTGGAATCCTTTCTAGTATATTAACTCTTTGAAATGTGTGTTTTCCCACCAGCCAGTATTTCCGGGAATCTATACTCAATGACATCAGGAAAGCTCGTAATTTATACACTGGTAAAGAATTGGCAGCTGAATTGGCAAGAATTCGGCAGCGAGTAGATAATATTGAAGTCTTAACGGCAGATATTGTCATAAACCTGTTACTTTCCTACAGAGATATCCAGGTGAGGAGATGCTTAATGTAAAATCTTCATCATGTAGCATGTTGGAGGAAAAAGGGAGAGTTAACATCAAATTTCAGTGAGCTAAGAGGTTATTCGTGTCACTACATGTGATTGTTTATTGACTTTGCTAAGCTTTCCATCCTGAAAATCTATAATAAATGAAAAAAGACTCCTATGAGTTAACTATCCTTGAATGTGTAATGAGGTGTTTGTATGGTAAAGGTCTTTTTCTGCCAGAAGAACAAAAAAAAATTTGCATGCATACTTAATCTGTGGATAGTCGATTCTATTTTGTGAGCCTCAGACACACCCATCAGTCAGTATGTGAAAAGTTTGTTTTGGCGAATAGCAGAAATGTGGGGGGCTTTCTTGACATATCTCTTACTCCTTAAAATTGTGTGGTTTAAAACTGATAGTGCTAGATCTGACTAGCTAGAAGCAAGACATATGCAACTGATTGATTATGAAAATAATTTTTTAAATATATCATGGAAAACACACCAACATACCATATGGTTTTATTGATCTGTCTTACATTTTTTTAAATATGGTAAATAGAATCCTCTCTGAGTTGGGGATTTGCTGTTAGATTTTTAGTGTAAAATGTAAATGACTTCTGGTTCCTTATTCCCAGCCTTTCAGGCCCAAGTAAAGCTTTATGAAGACAACAGAAATTTACATACATGTAGGGGTGTAGTACTTAGGGTCCCAAGACTAGGGTAGCTTAACACGTTATCATCTTGTTACATATGACAGAAGCTCAGTCAGTTGCTCCATGTCCTGGATGTTTCAAAAATATTTCTTAAAAAAAATTATTTCTTTGAAAGTAACTGATGAGACACTGTATACCCGGAATCTGGCTCCACGGAGAAGTAAGTTATCCATAGTTAGAATAGTATTATCATGCTAGATGGCTTATTATTTGGGGAAGAGGGGTCAGATGTGGTAACTCTGTATTTTAATGTTTTTATCTATATAATCAAATTTATTATTTAAGCAGAAAAAAAAAGGTTTCTTTTTGGTTCTAGATTCCTCAAAGTCTTCCATGGATTTGAGTTCTCTTTTTAAAACCCTTCTCAGATTCACGTATCTGATTATCAGAAAGCATTTCGTTGTCAGAACTTTTTCCTAATGGTTTAATTCTGTGTTACTCTCCTCTTGTTTGAAAGGACTATGATTCTATTGTGCAGCTGGTAGAGACGTTAGAAAAGCTGCCAACCTTTGATTTGGCTTCCCATCATCATGTGAAGTTTCATTATGCATTTGCACTGAATAGGTAAGAAAAAAACCTTGCTGTCCACAGTGTGCTAACACATTGTTTTATAACCCGCATATTCTTTCTAGGGTATGTTTTCACCATAGCATTGCAGCCACTCCCTATTAGAATGTAATATTAATATTTCTACTTCAACCATATGAAATATTAGAGGCATATACACTTAATGTTTTCAGTAAAAAGAAAAGGCCCTCACAATTTGTCAACTTAAATTCTTAAAATTCTTTCTCTTCTCTGTCAGAGTTTGTATTTGCTATTTGTACTTGTTTAGAATTTTTTTCAATTGCATGAACATGATGTTGTTCTTGGGCAGATATCCTCACCACCAAGTAGTTTTCAGTTAAAAATTTACTAAATAAGGTAAGAGTAGTTATGTCTAGGTGAACATATTCCTAACCAAAGAATATTTTCATTTCCACTGCTCTGAACACAGTTATTATCAAAACTCCATTGGCCACATTGTAGGGCATGTATCCGTGAGTCTGCTAAGACCAGCGTGAACACCCCTACATCTAGTCCTGCCTCTGTGCCTTCTGTCCGGATCATGGCACACACCTCAGTGCCACTTTCTACAGTCACCAGGGAGGCCATCCATGCTCTGGCTGCGGAGAAGCCCAAAGCACTGAACTGTCCAAAGCTCGTTCGTTGTGCTGTACTCTTCCCTGATGGCAAGTTGAATATATATGTGGTTTCCACAGCTGAAGAGAATGAAAAAAAGAAAAAGGAGGGATGTTGTATCTCCAGGGCACTTCCCATGTGTCACTTAAGGCTTGATTATTTTATTTTTATTATTTTATTTTTAATTTATTTTTTAGAGAGAGAGAGACAGAGCACAAGAGAGGAGGGTCAGAGAGAAAGAGGGAGACACAGAATCTGAAACAGACTCCAGGCTCTGAGCTGTCAGCATAGAGACCGATGTGGGGCTTGAACCCATGGACCGCGAGATCATGACCTGAGCCAAAATCAGACGCTTAGCTGACTGAGCCACCCAGGCACCTCAAGTCTTGATTATTTTATAGATGAGGAAACTGAAGTTGGGAAAAGTTGGATAACTTTTCTTCAAGGCCCATAGTTAACAAGTCATAAACCTGAGGCTCAAACCTAGATCGGCTGATGGTGATGTCTGTGTTCCTCATCCCAGGGTTTTCCTGCCTCTGTCTACAAAGAACAGTGTCAGCATGCTATTCAACCAGAGATTGTTCCTTTCTTTCTTTATCCACCCAAACTGTAGAACTTGCTGACTTTATCAATAAATGTGGAATCAAAGTAGATTTCATTTCCCCATTTATTAAACATCAGTTTCTTTGGATTTGACCAAGTGAGTAAGGCCTCCAGAGATTACCAGCTCCAGCTGGCTCTCAGATAAACCTTTTCTGAAAGATGGAATGGAATATGTTCTATTTTGAAATAAAAAATGAGTGTCCATAAGAACCTCTTATATTTTTCTTCATCTGTGTTTTATCTTTGCCTTTTCTATAATACAATATAATGAATTGATAAGCATATTTTTATGAAGTGTTATTATAAGCTCAAGGTATTTAGGACAAAGTAAAAAAAGTAATTTCATAGACAGGTCTATTTAAAGTCATAGTGAAGAATAGCAATAACTTTTTATAGCAGCTTTATTGAAATATAATTCATATATCATATAGTTGACCTATTTAAGGTGTACAATTCAGTCGTTTTTAATATAGTAACAGAATTGTATGACCATCAGCACAATAAGTTTTGTGGCTTTTTCATCACCCCAAAAAGAACACCCCCTGCCTGTTAGCAATCACTCTCCCTTTCCCCCCCAAAATCTCCTGGACCTAGGCAATCACTAATGTACTTTTAGTCTCCAGATTTGCCTATTCTGGACATTTTATATAAATCAAATTATATTATATGTAAGATTTTATATAACTGGCTCCTTTTACTTAGCATGTTTTCAAGGTCCAAGAATAATTTTTAAGAAGATTTTTATCTGGTTTTGAGAATAGTCTATACATACTTGCTATTTTATTTTTTTAATGTTTATTTATTTATTTTGAGAGAGAGAGAGAGGGAGAGAGTACGCACATGCACAAGTAGGGGAGGGGTAGAGAGAGAGGAATCCCAGGCAGGCGTCTCACTGTCAGCACAGAGCCCAACGCAGGACTTGATCTCATGAACTGTGATATCATGACCTAAGCCAAAATCTCCATATACTTGCTATTTTGAAATAAGCTACATAAACTTCTTTCTTAGATGTCTTAGGCACAAAGACATTGGGCAACTCTTGGGTTAAAGTCAGTTTGTTGGTGTTGTCTGTGAATTGAGTTTGCATAGTGTTTTGGAGCAAAAGCCATTGAAACCTAGAGTCAGGGTTTGGGCTGTGTTTGGATTACTTGACTGCCCCATTTAAGGCCACAGACCATTCCTCATCACTCCATGCCCTTGAACCTGTGGATCATGAACCTATGGACCATGAAATTAGAAGGACTCTAGATAAGTAAGTGCAAATCCATCACCACGATCAGGAAAGCAGCACAGAAGTGATCCTTGTTAGACCCAGTAGACATGCAATAGGATGAAAAAGACAAGAGAGACTTAGGACAGAGGTTTACAAGTGACTCTCAAAATCTCATTGTTGTCTTTATCCTGCCAAACTACACTAATGTGAACCAACATATCAAATAGAATTTTAAAAAGATAATTACCCTGCATTGCTCCTATAATCTGTATTGAAACAATGATGTTTTCTTTCCCTACCTTAGGAGAAATCTCCCTGGAGATAGAGTAAGAGCTCTTGACATTATGATTCCCCTGGTGCAGAGTGAAGGGCAGGTTGCTTCAGATATGTATTGCCTAGTTGGTCGCATCTACAAGGATATGTTTTTGGACTCGAATTTCCTGGACACTGAAAGTAGAGACCATGGAGCTTCTTGGTAAGTAGATACGATAAGATAATTACTTGATAAGTCCATGACATGAAAAAAGTGGTTTACAAATGAGGGCATTGAATTATTATTGTCCTTTAGATTGTATATTATAAAGTAAATCTTAGAATTTATAGCTTCAGTGAAGACTTCTGATGAAATTCATTTAATCTGGCAGAATAAATTGGGGTAAACTGGATGGAAAGATAATTTGAGAAAATAAAGTTTTATGAAGATATTTTAATATGCAGTATAATAAGCATATATTTTGTGGAAAGTTTATAAAAGTTTCTAGAAAGACATGAAAGAACACTAGAATGGATGAAAAATTTACAAAATTTGTGGGTGAGAAGAGTTGATATTTTAAAGACGTCAGTTCTCCCAAGCAGGGCTCTCATGGAACTTGGCAAATTGATTCTAAAATTTATTTGAAAAAACAAAGGGCCAAGACTAGGCAAAGCAATATTGGAGAACAAAGTGGAAAGACTTGCTCTACCAGATAACAAGACCTACTATAAAGACGTAATAATTAAGATATTGCAGTATGAGTATAGGCATAGACAAACACCGAAACCGAAGAGAGATCCTGGAACAGGCTGAGATATGTATGAGTCTAGATTTATGACAGCAATCTTCATGAACCAGAGTAGAAAGGGTGGACTCTTTGAGAATGGTACTGGGAAAATTTGTTCATCGGCTTGTAAAAATAAAAGAAAATTAGATTTCTACTTTAAGTCATGCACAAGAAATGAAATCCAAGTAAATTAAAGGCCAAACTGTTTTTAAATACTTTTAGAATAAAATATACAAGCTGTATTTATGACATTGGGATAGGAAAGAATTTCTTAAATGAGGCTTGAAAACACCATTAATCATAAAAAGAAAAGATTGGGAAATGAGAGTGCATCAGAATTTTCTTCTGCTTGTCAAGGCTCTGGCTTCTGGAAATGACAGAGTGGGTTCTATTGCACTGCTCCTCCTGCCAATAACAATTATAAACATTGGAAAATACTTAAGAAGGAAAAAAGTTTGAAAGCATTGGAGAGTGACTAAAAGTAGTCAGAAACTGGAAAGGTTTTGATTCTTGGATAAGGGGTACCACATTGGGTAAGATCCACATTTAAATGATTTTTCCCTTAGGAACAGTCGCTGATCTGCAAGGTAGAGGACAGATAGAACTCAAGAAGAAAACCACAGTCTTAGTGGCCAGAGGAGTTAGTTTGAGGCTGCTTGGAAATTGAGTGAGATATACCCACTAATGGCACAGAGAGAAAGGCCCCCAAACCTTTATATAAACTTCAGTTCAATTCTGAGCTGATCCCTGACATGTGCAAGTGTTGAGTAAAACTCAAAGAAATCCAGGTGGAAAATATCAGCTAGAAGTCTTAAAAGAGCTTAACAGAAATTTCAGCAGCTGCCCAATCCAGTAGAGATAGATTTCGGATTTTGAACCTGAAGTTAGAGGGGCATCATAAACAGTCCAAGCTTTCTACTGAAGCTCCAAAAGGGCCAAGCTTTAGGAATAAAAATGTACATCTCAGGACTAAGGAAGTACACTAAAAATTAAGAGCAAATCCAAGACAAAGCCACCCCAGTAAGAGCTAAAACCAGGCCTCCACATGATCAAGGTAAACTACCAAGAATGTATTTGCCTGTTATAACAAGACTGCATACTCTTAAGAGGAATATAACAGAATCCAGACTCTACAATATCATCCAAAGTGTCTAGTACACCATTAGAAATTTCTAGATTTATAAAGAAATAGTTAAGTGGACAAGGTCAGGTGTTGTGCAAGGATGTTAGAAGAATGGGAGTGTCTCCTGGTTGTGGTAGAAATTTTTATGACCACTTAGAGATTTTGGTATTATCAAGGAAAGTTGACAGCTAGCTTACCCTAGAGCCAGCAGATCTACCCCTAGTTATGTATGCTAGAGAAATTCCTGAAGTTCCTCTGTATACACTTAGGACATGCAAAAAAAAAAAAAAAAAAAAAAATTGAGCAAAAAAAAAAAGTTGAGCAAAATGAACAAATGGCAGAATGAAACGTGGACTACAATATCATTTATGGAAACTTTAAAAACAATTCTACACATCTAGTAATGGTCATAGATACATGAATGCACATCATAACTTCCCAGCTTAGTATAATGGATACCAGTGGGGAAGAAGGAGCAGAAGGGAGTAAGTCACAGGTAGCTGCAAGAAGATTTAAAACATTTCATTTCTTAAGCTGAGTGGTGGGGATGTGGGGGTCCTGCTTATAATATTTTTTCTATATTTCTCAGTATTTTTAAAACATTCTTAAAATATTCTCTAATAAAAAATATATATGTATATTAAAAGGAGGTTGACTTAGATCGGGATTCCTCAATGATACCCATACAACCTTTTAAGTTGTAAAACAGAAATCTTAACTTTGCAAAATCTTCTATCATTTTAGCAGTTTAACCAGGGACTGAAATTGGGATAATAGATTATATAACCAAGGAGGAAAACTTGGGGACCATGATTTCCTAGATCCTTAGGGAAAACTTCGGTTTGGACTTTTAAATTTGTATTACAAAATTTTTAGTATAATTCAGAGAGTTTTATAGTTTCTTTTAACCAAATTTTTTTTCTGCTGTTACAAGAGGAAGGTACCTATGCAGCCTTATTGTTACCAGAAGATGTACACTTTAAAATAATTCTTACTTGTAGAAGAATTAGAATCTGATATTTGGAAGCATTGTACCAGAATAAATGCTTTGATACAGTAGTGCTAATAAAAGGCATAGGTAATCTTTAAAAGCCTAATTTTCATGGTCAGTGAATTCAGATAGAAAACATCTATGAAGTTAGTGTGTATCATACACAGAAATAAAAGTGTTTTCTCATTTGAAAATAAAACAGTTTAGACTATTGAGAGCTTTCAAGGTGACATAAAGTTCAGTTAAAGGAACAGAGTTTTTATTTTTCTGGTTGTGTGTTTTTTTTTTTAACTTTCTATAATTTCAGATTCTGGCTCCATTTTTATGGTTCTCATTTAGCTGAGGACTATTAACCTTATCCCAAAAGAGCTTCGAGTTCAAGGTCTTCAGGTCAAATTGAAGATGTCCGAATTTTTATGATTTCATTTTAAGCTGGCCATTAATTTTTTAGTAAGAACAGGGAAGAAAGACTGTTAGAGCTGAAAGCCTTCTAATAGGAGGATCCTTAAGCGTTGATCTTGTGAGTGTCCCTCACGAACTTATTTAGTATTAAAAGAATGTTACTTTCACTGTAGATGACCTATCCCTAGCCTGCCATTACTGTCATGTATATCCGTATACACCTATTTGCGATTTGTCCTAAGGGTTGCTAAGAAGTTCCCCCACCCTTTTTAAATAGGTGTTTATTTCACACCCTCACACTTGTAAAGCTTCTTTGGTCTTTCTTAATGTTTTGATCCAACTCCCACAGTTCTGCAAACACACTGATTTGTGTTGGTGTGTTGGCATGGTCCCTAACCTCCCTTTCTGTTAGGGCCGAGAAGTGAAAAGCACATTGTCAAGCAGCTGACACAGGAGGTTGCCCCTGAGGTTATTAGACATCCTGCCAGATTTACTCAGGATTCTGTATATCCTGAGTCATGAGTCCCAAAGGGATACTGCACTTGGCTTTTCCTGTGCCATTATCCTCTCAGGGTTTTTACCTGTCAACTGCCGGTGCTGGGATAAGGAGTGAGATGTCATGGGGGGCAGTCAGTCCCGCAGGCCTGTTTCCATGGCCTGTTTACACGGCCTGACTCATTGTTGGCTTGCAGAGACAGTGATGTACTGGCCACGGAAACTTTAA
Source organism: Crocuta crocuta (assembly GCF_008692635.1). Classification (NCBI taxonomy): domain Eukaryota; kingdom Metazoa; phylum Chordata; class Mammalia; order Carnivora; family Hyaenidae; genus Crocuta; species Crocuta crocuta. The sequence continues at coordinate 14,601,844 of NW_027532015.1, forward strand.
GGGTAAGAACTTTAACTAAGTAGTACAAGAGCCCCAAGCAGTTGTGATTCCAGTGGTTCATCGAGCTCTTTCTTGCAGTTTCCCCATGTTACCATCTTTAATGAGTTCAGTGGTCTGCTCCATATCAGAGGGGGAAGGTCTTGCCCTTCTCTGAGCGTCGTATCTGGTACAGGCACTGTAGTCAGGCACCATTTTGTATCCAGGCAAGTCTGTTTTCTGAGAGCTTTACTTGGGGTTCAGAATGCAAAAATAGGAAATAAGAAAAAAGTTTCTGGTTTAGATTTTTTTAAGTTTGCTGAATTGTGATATGTTGTTAGAATATTTTTTTTTCTTCTGTTAAAACATACTTTGGCTGTTAAATCTTATCTGGGCCAGAGGCCGAGTGGTTTGAATGAATACATCCTGCTGATTTAAGTATAAAAAAAGAGTAGTTCTCTGACATTTGATGTTCTTCATTGTCATTTCCTTAGTTATTTTTGTCCATTGAAGCTCTTGTGGATAGCCAGAAGAATGCTGTTTTTTCTATACTTAAATTTCTTTAATCCAAGTGAAGGCATGAAAAATGCCTTTTTGACCTTTACATAATTAAACTGAGTTTAGCTTTTAGTCATTAAGAGGTTGCAGCTTTTTACCATAGCTGTTCAATATAAGGTTAAATATAAGTTAGAGAAAGCGGTGATGGTGTCTGTCTCAGAGGATGTTTGGGCTGATAGACGATAGAGCACAAGATGAGAGAGTGGTGCTGGGCACATAGCAAGCTTTCAGTGTAGGAAAAACTGTGACCCAGAAGCCTAGACTTACATCCTAAAAAAGAAGCCACAGAGTTTCTGAAGTGATAGACTTAACTAGAATGACCCAGAGAAATACTATGGACCATGACTTGGAGAACCGTGGAAAATCCACTGGGAAGATTATCTCCATGACACACCATTAACCTAATCTAACAAAGAAATAACCGTGAAAGAGTCATGCTGAATTTACATGCAGAGTGGCTTACTTGGGACATTTTGTTGTGTGTAGTATTTGTTCAGCAGGTGGAAATAATTCTCAATCCCTTAAACTTTAGAGTTGACACAAGGTTTTTGTACATGCTGTTCACTGTGGCAGACTTAGAAGCACTTTGTAAAGAAGGCTTCTTTTTTCCTCCCAGTTTACAAACCGTGTTTGATGTCCTGTCATTAATAAAATTTCAAATTTAACTTTTCAGATTCAGTGTTGTTTTTACTACATCCTAATGGCCCTCTTTCCTAGAATTTCCAGGAACAGACATTTCCAGGAACATCTATACTGTTCTGTTGAAGAGGACCTTTGGGAGACTGATGTGAAATAAATGTTGAGTCAGTACTTGGAAACAGTGTGAGCTTAGGCAAGAGAACCTTAAGAAAATTCCATTTTCTTAAAAAATAATAATACTGCTTACCTAGAGGAATTAGAATGCTCTTAGTGTCCTATAAGTAGCAGAATACCTTACTCCAATGGGCTTCAACAGTAAGAAAATGTATTTTCTAAAACATGAAGTCCAGAAACAGGGCTGGGTCTGGAGTAGGTTGAGTCAGCAGCCTAACAGTGTCATCCCAGGTCTGTTCCCTCATTACTGCTATGGGTGGCTCTGCCCTCAGGCTGGCTTTTAGGATTGCAAAGTGGCTGTGGCCATTCCAGGCATCAATCCAATTTAGCTACACCAAGGTCTGGAGCGGAAAGGAGGCCATCTTTTTCTGTCTCTTTTTCTTAGAACTGAGAAAACACACGCATAAAAACCTACCCCAGACTTTCCTTACATTTCTTTATGCTTCTAGTATTTCCTCATCAACCCAGATCACTGGCAAGGAAGATGGGATTGTTACAACTACAGCTGGCTTAGATTTATCCTTTTAGGAGGAATAAATATGCTGTGGTGAGAATTGAGTGAAGCAGCGTATGTTAAAGTCCTGGAATGTAGTAGGCACTTTGTGTTCTATCTTTAGTATATAATATGTGACGATGTTTTGTTTCTTCATATATTGACATGAATACAAACTAGATTAAATTTCCCTTTTCCTGAAATAGTCCTGAAAGTTTTCTTTCTCTTTCTGGATCTAGCTGAACATTTAGCTGATGAGGGAAAAGTTACAGAGCCTGTCTACTTTTTTACAGGGGCCTTATTTGAATGTCACACACCATAGCCATTGTGGGGTCATGTGGAATAGATACTACTTGTTTGCAATTGTACTTGGTTTTAGACATGATGATATTCTTATTCTTAAGGGGAGAGATGAAGTCATGTTCACAACTTTGATAGGTAATCAGGTGCCTGTACCATATTAGTGTAATCATGTCTTTCCTGTTGTAAAGCCAAAAAAGGGTCCATACCCAGGAAATTAAAATCATTAAGCCTGTTTTTAGCATTAATGTGTTCATTTTTCCATAGTAACTTATGAAAGAACAGACAGCCTTACCTTATCAACTAATTTTCTTTTACGTCAGTGGCAGTGCTATTCAGATAGTAATGTGTGCCTAATAACTACTTAGTTTTTACATTATTAATGGGGTTGGCTTTACTTTGGGAGAGTTATGTAACAACCAGTCAACACACAAATAAAGACTAATGCCCAATTTCCGTTTGTCAGATTTGCCCTCTTTTTCTTTTCCTTGGCTTCAAGATATCTTTCTATGTGTTATCTCTATTTCCACTATCGTCTATACCCACCCCCCTTCAGAGTTTTATCTTACCGTCATTCCACTGACATCATTTTTGTTCAGTCCTTTATTGTGTATGTTAGGTGAGTTTCCAAATTTTAGATGATTTTTATTTTTAGAACACAAAGCCTGAAAAGTTCATAGTAACTCAGCATGACACTCAGTTCACTGACATCCAGATGTAGATGGCTTTCGAGGGACCAACAGTTCCAGAATGACCTGGAGACCTGGGTAAAATGGACAGTGTGCCCACAGTTGCTTTGTAAACAAGCACCCTGGTAAATTGGTTGCATGCCTCGACCTTGTTTGAATGCCACACTCAGCAAATGGTAGATTGCATGAAGCTCTGTTATGGCCTGACCAAGTCAGAATCCAAGAGTGGTAATGTTCAGTGTCACTGTGGAGTGTCCTGATTGGCAGCTGACGAGTATTGAGCACCTACGGAGGGCAACTAAGGCTTGCTTTATGTAACTCAGAGGGATGAGTGAGAAAGTTAGTTGCCAGGCATTTTGCTGAAACAGAAGTAGAATATGGAAGAACAGGGGTGATTTCAGTGAGTAAATTAATTAGCAATTGTTTCCAGGCCTGGCTGAACATCACAGTCATTTGGGGAGTTTTTCCAGCAGTGTGTATGGAGTTCTTTGCCCCGAGAGATTCTGCTTAGTGAATCCACTTTATCGAATAGATAAACCACAATTGATTATATGCTTATTTTCTTTTTATTAAGGTTTAGGTTTTCCCCGTATTTTGCCGTCATTCCCTTCCTCCTAAATCTTTACTGTTCTTCCTGTCCTCAAAGATTAAGTTTATATCCCAGACCCCACCTTAACCTGTCCTTCAGAGCTTTCCTAATGTGTCTCTTCCCATCTTCCCAACCTTCTTAGGATATGGGTTTTACATTTTAATTTGAGAGAATTGGCAGTTATTGAAAGGATACTTTTAGATTGGTCATAAACACGTGAAAACTGTTCATTCTCAAGAGCAATCAAGTAAGTACATGTTACAATCCTAAACTATGCTTTCTTGTTATCAATTGACAAGGATGAAAAGAGATGAGAATACTTTATTTTGGCGTGAATCAATGGGAAGGTCTCTCTGCTACACTCCTTTTAAAATGAATTGGTAAGACCTTTCTTGAAAGCAGTTTGGCATTATGTATCAGGAGCCTTGAAATAGTTCACATTCATATTCCTTAATCCAGTTATGTCCTTTGGAAACTGTCCTAAAGAAACAGCAGATATGGAAACAAAAATGTGTTTACAACAATGTTCAGTACACTGAATTTTATGGTAACAAAAAATTGGAAGGAACCTAAATGTCCAATAGTAGGGAAAATGTTAAATGAAGGATAACCTCCCGTACGATGGAATATCATTCTTTCAAAATTGTGGGGATGGAGTTTCATGGTAAAAATATACATAACATAAAACTTACCATTTTATCTATTTTTAAGTGTACAGTTCAGTGGCATAAAGTACAGTCATACTTGTGCAACGATCAGCACTATCCATCCACAACACATCTTACAAAACTCAAACTCTATATGCATTAGACAACTTCCCATTTTCCTCTCCTCCCAGCCCCTGGCGACCACCATTTTATGTTCTATCTCTATTAATTTGACTAGGTATTTCATATAGGTGGAATCATATGGTATTTGTCTTTTTTGCAACTGGCTTATTTTACTTACCATAACATTCTCCATGGTCCATCCATGTTGTAACATGTCACAATTTCCTGTTACTGAATAATACTCTATTTTGTGTATACACCATTTTATGTTTAACCATTCATCTCTTGATGACTTCTGTGTTATTTCCACCTTTTCGGCCACTGTTAATAATGCTACTGTGACCATTGGTGTACAAATATTGACTCCTCTGCTTTCAATTCTTTTGGGTATATAACCAGAAGAAAATGGTGGTGTTTTAAAAATATATTTGATAGTAACATGCATTATGGTATCCAATCAAAATTAAAAAAAAAAGCAGATTTATATGGAAACCAACTTGACAATAAACTATTAAAAATAAAATAAAAAAACAGATTATAAATTTAACATGTCTCTCTTCCTCTCTCTCTCTCTTTCTCTGTCTTTGGAAAAAAAAAAGTATGAGAATAGGAAAAATACTGGAAGAAGATGGTTAGAATTTTGGGTTATTTTCTTTTCTTCCTGACTTTCCTGTTATAATACGGATTATATACAAATAAGTAGTTAGAAATGAAGAGAGGGTCCCTGCCCCCCCATCTATAGATCATATTAATGCAGTGATTTGGCACTAGTTTTCTTATGCTGTCCTGCCTTGTCTGTGAGTTATTTTATGAGTGATAATTTAAGAAATAACCCTAGGGATGTAAAGCACCATGAAATTCTAATTTAATTACTTGTATGTCTCACAGAAAGAATCACAGCTGTTATATCACCAAGAAGAAAAAATGACAGCTAAATAGAAAGAACTTGACTTGAGCTCAGTTTCTTCTTTGATGTAAAGTAGACTCTCTTTAGCTAGAAATAATGAATTCAAGAATATTTCCTTTATTCTTGACTTTATTGAACATCTCAGTGCAGGTGCAAAAAATGAACTGCCTTTGTTATATAAAGACTTCATCGCTCACTTTATAATCAAGTACTTTCCTCTTTCAGAACAAGCTTGCAGTCAGGTGACAAATACAATTGCTAATAATAAAGCAGCCTTGAACAAAAATCTATTGCTCTGGAAGCTTGACTAAGAAGTTTGCATCTTTTCAATATAATAATGAAGAATGCAAATTATTTACTTTTTTCCAATAAGTATGTTAGTACTAAAATAGAAAAAAGTCAACAACAGTGGACGTAACTTCATACGGTTACTCAGATGTAGTCACCAGAATTCTCTTAAGATGTGAATATCTGGTTTCATCCTTAAGATTTCTTTTGTTAATAAAGTCTTCTTTAATTTAGCTTACTCACCTCTAGCCATTTAATTTCTCTATATTTAGAAATAGTTTTACACTATTAATCATTGTTTATAGATTTCTTTATGTAAGGACTAACATTGTTCATGTTCATTTATCCTTTTGCTGTTTAAACGATGATGTATTCAACAACGTGAAACTTCTTCTTTGGTGCATTTTTATGGACATATTCATCAGTATTGCCATATGAGTTCTTTTAAAAATATTAGTCTTTAGTCTAATAAGATTGATCAAATATATCTTGTGACAAACACCATTCTTTCCAAGAATATAGCAGTACCTGTTCCTGTTGTATATAGAACACAAGTTTTATTCTTAATATAAATAAGCAATTCTTCCTGCTTTTATTTCTCATAATTTTTCCTGTTTACCCCAATTCCCTTTTACTAAAAACCAAAACAAAAACAAAAACAAAAAACCAGAAAGTAATGAAAAAGACTAAAAAAATTTTTTTAACAGACACCAAAGGGTAGGCAGAAAATACAGAGAAGAGGGCTCAGGTTTGGAATCAAGCAGAATTGGGTAAAGTTCCCACTCTGCCACTTCTAATGTGCATGACTAAATATTTCCATGCTTTAGTGTCCTGAGTAAACTTGAGATAATCCACTCTACCTTAAAGAGTTGTCATAATTAGAAATATTATGCTTGAAGTGTCTAGTGCAATGCCTTGTTCCTAGTAGTTGCTTAGTAATGAGAGGCAGCTATTATTATTGTTTCTGTTTGGTATTGTTACTATTTGGTAGTAATCACAGCTGTCTTTAGTGGAGAATATCATTTGTGTTGTATTTTTGTTAGAAATACAGTATCTCTTTTCTTAGGAAGGTGATCTATCCCACCCATGACACCAGGTTTGGGTGCATTTCTTGGTTGATGCTCATTATCAATAGACTCTTTAAAAGCCCCGCTGTGATTGTACCATGTGTATTTTTCCTTGGTCATTTTCTGGAGAAAACTGCTTCTTCAGGCTGAGTCCCAGAAAGAGAACAATGTGGAGCGAAGCTGAGCCAACCAACATAGAAATGTGGTGTGAATAGGCATTACTAGCTCCTGGGATTTGCAGTTGCTTGACACTGTGACACACTTACCCTAAAATGACTTATACATCATCTGCAGCTAACATGGATAGTCTTACTCTTTTAATATCTGTATGTCAACGTCTATATTTTAATATTATCTTAGATTTATATTTTAACATTAATTTATCAAGTTTGAGTCTACAAAAAAAATGAAATGATAAAATATGTTTAGAAAATTAGCACCAAGGGACTAGAAAATAAAATATCCCAGTAATAAGAATCAACATTGGTATAACTGACCTCCAAGCCAATAGGCATTTTAGTAATAGCATGGAAAAAGAATCATATGCTACTTCTTCAGAAGAAACTATGATCTCCCTAGCAATAAATTAATTTCTCATACAAGACCTTCAATTGACCATAGTGAAAGATATGTGAACAATATCCTCAATATTTTTATTAAATAGTGAATTCCAACAACATTAAAATGTAATGTGTTGAAAGTGATATGCAGTTCACTAATTTAATGTGTTCTAAGGATATAGCTTTCTGGTCATATGTCTTTTATCAAAGTCAGGGTTTAGACTGCTCGAGAAAATGAGTAGCTTATTTGAATCTCCTATGAACTGCTATATTTATCACTTGTCTCAGCCTGGTTCTTGGTAAGAAGTGGATGCTGACTTTCTTCATTCAGCAGCATTTCATATTCACCCTCAATGTGTTAGGCATCCCAATGATTCAGTTGTTGGAGATTCAGTGGCCAACAAGACTGACCATGAGGTCCCTGCTCTCATGGAGCTTGCACTCCGCTGAGGGAGATAGATGATAAAGGAAAAGTAATTCCAGATTATTATAAATTCTGTAATAGATCTATACACAGTTTCCATTTTTTTCTTAAGTGATATTAAGTGGTTTTCAAGAAAATTTTCCATTTCACCTAGATTGCCACATTTATTGACATAAAGTTGTTCCTAATATCCTTTTACTTTCTTTTTAATGCTCATAGGACCTATATTAACGTCCTCCGTTTTGATCCTGATAGTCTAGCATAACAGTAGTTTTTATTCTCTCTCTCTCTCTTGCTGTCTGATGAACAATTTGCCTTGGAGTTTATAAATTTTATGAATCTTCTCATAGAGCCAACTTTGGGCACTGCTGATTTTCTTTATTGTACTTTTTGTTTCATTAATTTCTGTTCCAACTTCTTTGGGGATAATATGCTGTTATTTTTCTAGATGAAAGCTTACAGTGTTGATTTCTCAACCTTTCTATTTTTCCAACACATGCATTTAATGATATAAATTATTCTGCATCCCAGAAATGTTGATATATTTAACTTTCAATACTATTCAGCTCAAATATCTTCTCATTTTCAGCATGATTTCTCTTTGGCCCCTGGTTTACTCAGAAGAAGTTTGTCAATGCCCAAACCTGTCTTTCTTTCTTATTCACTAGTTTAATTCTATTGTGGTGAGAGAACACACTCTGGATTATTTCAGTTTTTTGAAATTTGTTGAGAAGTGCCTTATGGTCCAGGATATGGTCCACTGTTGTTGGGTATAGTGTTCTACATAAGCCATTTAGATTAGTTTGTTAATCTTATTATTCAAGTCTTCCATATCCTCATTGATATTTTTCATCTGCTTATTTGATCACTAAGAGAAGGGTTTATTTAAAATCTCCAGCTATGGATGTAGATTTGTCTGATTTTTAGTTTTGCCCATTTTTGCTTTATACATTTTGAAGCCATGTTAATAGGTATGTTTGGGATTATAAATTTTTCTGTTGAATTCACTCTTTTATCATTATGTAATGTAGTAGCTTTTGCTTTAAATTCAGTTTTGTCTGATATTAGTATATAATCACCACAGATATCTTTGGGCTAATGAGTGATATGTCTTTAGACATCATTTTACTTTCAACTTAACTGTGTCCTTATATTTAAAGTATGTCTCTTAAATGTATGTAGTTCTTCCTTTCATCTTTCCTTCTTTCCTTTCTTCCTTTCTTTCTTCCTTCCTCCCTCTCTCCCTTCTTCCTTCCTCCCCCCTCCTTTCTTCCTGTCTTCCTTTCTCCCTTCCTCTTTTCTTTCTTTCTTTCTTTCTTTCTTTCTTTCTTTCTTTCTTTCTTTCTTTCTTTCTTTCTTTCTTTCTTTCTTTCTTTCTTTCTTATTGTTAGCAATGTAACTTGACAGATCTCTTATTCGTAGTGTTCAGGTCATTTATATTTATTGTGATAACTGGTATTTGCAGTTATGTTACCATCTTGCTGTTTAGTTTCTCTTTCATTGTTTTTTGTTCTTTTAGGCTTTTTTTTTTTACCCTCCTTACTTTCTATTAATTTAGTATTATATTTTATCCTCTACTAGCTCTTTACTAATACTTTTTATATTATTATTTTAATAGTTCCCTAGAGATTGCCATCTACATCCTTGACTATTCCAGTCTATCTTAAATTTGTACTTTACCACATCCTGAACAAGGAAAGAAACTTAGGGGAGTTTAAATATTCAACAGTTTTTAAAATGTTAACATATTTTATATACAGTCACCTATTTGCCCTTTCTGTTATCTTTGTTCCTACAGTTCAATGGTTCATCTGGAATAACTTTTCTATAGTCTAAACAAGCACTTTTAGTATTTTTTGTAGTGTGGATCTGCTGGCAGTTAATCCTCCCAGGTTTTGCCTGTTTGGAAACATCTTTCTTACATCTTTTTTTTTTCTTGTGTCACTCCAAGAACATCATTGCATTATTTTTGGCTTCCATAGTTTGTATTGCAAAGTCAGCGATAAATTTTATTATTCCTTTAAAGGTAATGTCTCTTTTCCTCTCTGGCTGATTTTAAGAATTTTCTGTGTCTTTGGTTTCAGAATTTAGACTGTGATTATTTTATTTTATCCTGTTTGAAGTTTTCTGAGCTTCCTGAATTTGTGAGTTAATGTTTTCAACAGTTTTGGAATATTTTTGGCTATTATATAAGTCTTTGTATATTTCTTGTGTTCTGTAGTCTCTCTCTCTCTCCTTTCTGGAATTACAATGATACATATGTTAGAGTATTTAACTAGGTCCCATATGTCTCATGCTTTGTTGTGTTTTCCCCTTCTTTTTCCTCTCTCTGCTTCCATTTAGATACTTTATATTGACCTGCTCTTCATTTCACCAAATCTGTCTTTTGTTCTGTGTAGTCTGCTATTAAACCTGTACAAGGAATTCTTATTTTCAGGTATTGTATATCTTAGTTCTAGATTATTTTATTCTTTTTTAAGATAATTTTTTATCCATTTGTCCATCTTTTACTTGACTTTATTTATCAAATTTATAATAATTATGTTAAACTCCTTGTCTATAAACTTCAGCATCTGAATTATCTCTGTGTCAGTTACTCTTGCCTGTTTTTACTCGGTTGTTTATTGGTCACGTTTCCCTGGCTTTTTGCATGTCTCATGGTTATTGTGTCCTATACATTTTGTATTTCAGAATTATTAAGATTGAAGGTAATTTTATTTTCTCTCACAGAAAGTTCTCACTTTACTTTTTTGCCAGTGAGGATAAGAATCTGATTACTTCAGAAAACGCAATGTAGTTTAGTTGGTCTGGGTTTCGGTTTTAGTTGACCCACTCTCTCTTGATTTTGTCTCTGCTTTTTGGCTGTGGCCCCCCTCAGCTTTTGATTGAGAGACAAGCAGGTCTCTATCTCCTTATCCCTAAGTACTGTGGGAGATTTCATATCTGTCCTTTGAAGTTTTGAGTTTAACTCTTTATTCTTCCACATCATACCGCTCTTAAATTTGGTAATTTTTTTTAAGGAGGAGGCTGTCATGTATTTTTTTAAGCTTATTTATTTTGAAAAAAAGCAGAAAAAAATAAATGGGGCACCTGGGAGGCTCAGTCGGTTAAGCATCCAACTTTGATTTCATGCTCTGGTCATGATCGCTGGATCAAGTGCAATGTCTGGTTCTGCACTGACAGGGTGGAGCCTGCTTCAAACTCTCTCTCTCTCCCCCTCTCTTTCTGCCCCTCCCCTGCTTGTGTTCACTCTGTCTTTGTCAAAAAAAAAAAAAGAATAAAGTTTATTTATTTATTTACTTTTCAAATTTTTAATGAGTGTTTATTGAAAATCCTCAGCATAAAGTTTATTAATTTATTTTGAGAGAGACAGCACAAGTTGGGGAGGGGCAGAGAGAGGGAGGGAGAGAGAATCCCAAGCAGTCTTTGCAATGCCAGTGCAGAGCCCAGTGAGGCAGGGCTCAAACCCACGAAACTATGAAATCATGACCTGAGCCGAAAGCAGCAGTTGGGTGGGCACTTAACCAACTGAGCCACCCAGGCGCCCTGAAAATGTTAGTATATGTTGCAGGCTCCTCTCTCTGGTGGCACTTTACTTCTAAGTACTGGCAGACTTCAGGAGATTTTTTTCTGCCTTTCGAGCCCTATCTCATCTCCCAACCTTCTATACAACCCAGCATGCAACAAATGTCCTGTGGAGAAAACTGGCTACATGTTTGGGGCTCTTCCAGGTTTCATTCATTATGCCAACCCATGCAACTATCAGGAAATCCACTAGTTTCTCTTTTCTCTGGTAGAGTTTCAGAGAGATAGAGTTGCTATGCCTATGCTAAGCCCAAGCCCCATGTTAAGGTCTAAACGAGCAAATACCGTTATAGGAGACGAGGCAGTTCAGCTCCCTTGGGAGGACATTTCTGTCTCTGGAGTTTGATTTCAGTGATGGTTTTAACTGTCATTGCTTCCATAGATCTCCAGTATCTATAAAAATGTGTGTTGATATGTATCCTTTTTTCCCCATAGCTGCTGTAGCAGAAGTGATAGCTTCTAAACAGACTACTACATCTGCTTTGAAGCTCAAGTTTTCCCCCAGGCATTGAATATTCTTCTATGACTTAAATGGCTCTATAGCTTTCAAACATTTGTTGGAAATTTAGGGTACTTTTTCATCTTAAAACAAATATCCTTGTAACTGAATTTGGAAATACATATTTGATGTTTTTCCTTAGTATAAATTCATAGATGTGTAATTGTGCGAACAATATGCATATTTTTAAAAAATTTACAATTTTGATATATATTGGTAAATTTCTGCCAAGAAATACTGTAGTAATTTACCTTGACAGTATGTGAGAATTCTTAATTCCTGTGGGTGATATATTTAATAACATATGACAGGATTTTATTTCTTTTGTAATATACCTGCATGTTATCTTAATCTCTAGGAGAACTCAAAATGTTAAGACTCTCCTCAATACTGAACTCATTGTTATGGAGTGCTATGAATCTTAGAAAAATATACATTATTGATGTTATTGGCATTTATATTTTGGTTAAAACATAAAAATATGTATTGTTCATGGCAACAGAAAAACAGATGTAAGCCAAGCTTTTCATTTTGGTTGGTTTTGGCACATAGGAAGCCTTAAGACCATTTTTATTGATTAATTTGAACATGTCTTACCTTTTACATTTTTCCTTTAATATCTTTAAGAGAAATTCAATGTTCTTTGGTTTCAGGGGAGATGAAAGGATTTGTCTGTTGAAAATATTGCATATCTTGATATGAACCAGTAGAAAAGAAAGTATACAACTTGTTTTGTCCCCTATGCTCTTTTATTGGGACCTTCTATTACCTCCAAACAAACAAAGAAACCGTTGAGACTTACATGAGTCAGAGACTTAAAAATCATGTCTTTTCTTTATAGGACTAGCTATGAATATCAGCACTCTGGATACATACTTTTTCCATTTTAGAATTGGGAAACACCTATACTTCTGGACAAATGCAAAGGTTTATTTTTTTTAACCACTTATCACTGTAATTTGTTTTATTTTTTAAAAAGCTACAGAATTTATAAGCGTCTTATGCCAAAACAGATTATATGTTGATGAATCATTTATTTAGTTAGTTAGTTAGTTAGTTAGTTAGTTAAATTCAAGTTAGTTAACATATAGTGTAGTATTGGTTTCAGGAGTAGAACCAGGTGATTCATCTCTTACATATAACATCCAGAGCTCTTCCCAATAAGTGCCGTTCTCAATGCCCATCACCCATTTAGCCCATCTCCCCTCCAGCAACCCTTACTTTCTTCTCTGTATTTAAGAGTTTCTTATGGTTTGTCTCCTCTGTTTTTATCTTATTTTCCTTCCCTTCCCTATGTTCATCTGTTTTGTTTCTTAAATTCCACATATGATATTTGTTGTTCTCTGACTGACTTATTTCACTTAACGTAATACACTCTAGTTCCATCTACATTTTTGCAAATGGCAAGATTTCATTCTTTTACATTGCCAAGTAATATTCAAGTGTGTGTGTGTGTGTGTGTATCACATCTATTGTGTGGTATATACACACACACACAGACACACATACATAAACATACTTTTAATCAGGTGATGGACATTTGGACTGTTTCCATAACTTGCCTATTGCCTATTGTTGACAGCACTGCTATACACCTGGAGTGAATCTGCCCCTTTGAATCAGCATTTTTGTATCTTTTGGATAAATACCTACTAGTGCAATAGCTGGGTTGTAGGATAGTTCTATTTTTAATTTTTTGAGGAACTTATTTGCTATTTTCTAGAGTGACTGCACCGATTTGCATTCCAGCAGGCAAAAGTGTCCCCTTACTCCGCATCCTCGCCAACATCTATTGTTTCTTGAGTTTTGGTGGGTTTTTTTTGTTGTTGTTGTTTCTTGAGTTGTTAATTTCGGCTATACTGACAGGAGTTGGGGTGGTATCTCATTGTGGTTTTGATTTGTATTTCTCTCATAATGAGTGATGTTGACTATCTTTTCATGCGTCTATTAGCCATTTGGATATCTTCTTTGAAAAAGTGTCTATTCATGTCTTCTGCCCATTTCTTCACTGGATTATTTGGTTTTTTGGGTGCTTAGTTTGAAACGTTCTTTATAGATTTTAGATACTAACCATTTACCTGGTATATCATTTGCAGATATCTTCTCCCATTCCCCCAGTTGACTTTCAGTTTTGTTGATTGTTTCTTTTACCGTGCAGAAGCTTTTCATCTTGATGAGGTCCCACTAGGTTGCTTCCTGTTTTCTCCTGTAGGATTTTGAGGGTTTCCCATCTCACATTTAGGTCTTTCATCCATTTTTAATTTCTTTTGTTGGATGGTGTTTTTTGATCACCAGCAGCAATGCAGTTGGAAATTCCACCTCCATCACTATTTGAGCCAGCTCGTTAAGGTTAATACTTGATTTTTGTTTCCATTCAGAGATACTTGTTCTGCTTAAAAAATAAGGCCCATTAAAAGGACACGTGATCCTTAATATCCAGAAAAATGTACTTTTTCTTTCCTTTTGAAGTTTAACTTATCATTTTAAGTTATGGGAAATTTTGAGCACGTAGAGAAGCCAAGAATATGCTGGAATGCACACCACTGCGCCCACCACCACTTTTTGCTATTCCTATCTTTTTGCTAAAAGATAGTTACTGATTTAAATGGGGATGGCTTTATCTTGGAATTGTAATGTATTTTTTCTACAGAGCTTTTTTGTTTTGTATTACCAAATGGTGATTCATTCAGTATGTAGTCCTCAAATTTCCTCAATTTATTAAAAATAAAGATTTGTTTTTCAGATCTGTCTCAAGCAGTTTTTAATAGTCACTGGGGTTTTGTTTTAATTTTCTTTTCCTTCATGCTCCCAAATGTAATAATTTGAATATTGTTGCCTGTTAAATGATACATGTGAGGAAACCCTTGGACTGAATCTAAGTGTTAACCTTGAAAATACAGTGGATGTGCAAACACTGAAGTCTTTTCAGATGTTGAAGTGTTTTTCTAAGGGTGGTTCTTAGTGTCATGCATATTCAGAAAAAGGTTCTTATTCTCTTGAGCCAAAATTGGCATGCACAGGCACAATCTCTGTTTTTCTTAATTTCTTAGTGCAATTGACATTCTTTATTTTGTTTCTGTATCACTCGTATGAATCTGATTGTTTCAGTGTGTTCCCTAGATGATCCCCTCATTGCTTTGTATATTTTTAAGGCTTTTTAAAAACTACTTTAAAAATAGTTATGGGGTTCTTATTTTTTAATTACCACTGCTTACACATGTGTACACACACACACACACACACACACACACTCAGATTTCTGGTAGATTGTTGAAAAGAGGATTTTTTTAAAAGACAGAGGCTACTATGATAAGGGTGAGCTAAGTAGGGGAATGCAGTGGAGCTAAGGGTGAGGAAAGGCAGTTTCCTAAGCATTAAATCCTAATGCACATCAGATTCTGGGGTAAAGGCCAGTGGAATATATTTGCTTGCTCAGGCATTGAAGTTATGCAAACAGAAGCTATTGCACACCCAGAGTTTCATGATTGAGAAAGTAAACTTGTACATTTTTTTTTAATAGGTTCAAAAAGGCATTTGAATCTGAGCCATCACTACAGTCAGGAATTAATTACGCGGTCCTTCTCCTGGCAGCTGGGCACCAGTTTGAATCTTCCTTTGAGCTCCGGAAAGTTGGTAATTGCAGCTTGATATTTTACGTGGAAATCAAGAAACTGGACCCAACTTGGTACAAAGAAAAAGAGTGGTTGATAGATAGACCCTTTGCTTTTTATCTTATCTGACTTCCTGAAAAAAAAATTACTATATCTCCTTGCTGAGTGTTTCCTGATTGTACCGAATCCTGATATTGGGATGTAATATGGCTTTTAGTTTATTTTACCTGTTTCTAAAAACCCCCTGGTTATTATTTATTCTTCCAGTGCAAAATACTATGGAATATATGGGCTCTGCATTCAGCCTCAACTCCCAAATAAGGTGTGTGTGGAGCATCAGAAACATTTCCTATTTTAGAGTTAGGGAGGAAGAAGGAGAAGAGGGAGAAGAAAAAAAGATCTCTTGTAGTTTCTATTTCTGATTCCCGTCTACACCTTCCAGCACTCTGATTTCAGTGGTGTTGGAGGTGGAGCCTCCCTAAGCCCCCAGACCATCAGGCCAAGCAGATGGCAGTGTTGGCAGTGACCGGTCTCCTCAGAGACCTTCTCTGGATTGTAGCCATTGGCAGGGTGTGCTTTTGTCCCGTTTATCTACGGACCATCTCATCTTCTTTGGAATTTGAAGAATCACGGCATCTTAGTAAATAAATTTCGTGTGATTTTCTTGGTTCTGGCTTTCATAGCATTTTTTAAGGTTTTACATACTAGAATACCATACTAGTATGGTAATGAGATTTTGCTCTGTGTCTAACCATTCTCTTTCAGGGAATCTTTCCAGCTTTTGTAGGAGTCATTACTACAGATCTAGAAATATGCCATATTTTTCATAGAGGGAAAAAATTGCTCTTAGTGAATCCATGGATTGCAGAAGAATCTTTTCCTTTAAGATTTTTAACTGGAGAATGTTTTTATTTAGTTTTCCTTCAAGAAAAATGAATTTTGGACTTTTTAAAAATTCTTGGGAAAGGCTTATAAAATATTGCCTTGATGGCAAATAAAGTTTGAGTATTAAGTTTTGAAAGGGCCGAGACTAAAAGAATGATAAAAATACTTGTTGCTACTGGAATGCACTGGTATTTAATGCACAAAGCTTTCTTTGAAATGATTTTTCAGTTGGTAAATGAAATCAGAGAAAATGCATTGCAACTTGTACTCTTCAGAAGTTATTATTATAAAAATATCGTTTGTAAGGTTGATTTTCAAATTGTACACTAGCCAGAATTCCTTATGTACTAGTGATCTAAAAATAATTTGTACTGCTATGTTCTTGACCTTAAGGTAAAGTTTTATTGAAGCGTCCAGATCATCGCAGGAATTGACGCTGATTTGCATGTGTTGATAGAGCAGTAATATCGTGGCTTGAAAACGTACCTATTCTAAATTCTCATTTTTAAGTTAAACATAGATTAAAATGATCAGCACTCTGCTAAGATAATAGATTCCATCACAAAAAAGAAATGATAGTTATGTGATATGATGGAAATGTTAGCTAACACCATGGTAGTAGCCATTTTGTAACATTTAAGTGTATGAAAGGAACACATTTTACACCTTAAACTTACACAATATTATATGTCACTTGTATATTACAATAAAGCCGAGGGAAAAGAAGAATGGCCAGCACTTTGAGGTTTGAGGAACTATAATTAATATAACTTTGTACAGAAAACATACTTTAATTTTTTTCCAAGAACTCATTCACAGTATATGTTGAACAGGCATTTCAAAGCATATGAAGTTGAATTTTAAATTTTGGAAAGTGCAAAACATATACAGACTTAAAATGTGACTTGACAATGAATTTTTAGCCACTTCAAGAATCAAATTTTAGCTTTCTAAAATACTGTGATATACTCTCCAAATTGTATGTCCTGTATAACTAAAAGGCAATTAAAACTCATGAATTTAGATTGTACTCAATCATAAATTATGCTCGTAACCAGAGGCTGACCTAAAGCTAATTTTTTATAGCAAAATAGGATTAAAATAGTTTTCAAAGAAAAACATGAGTTAACTAAATAAATGAATAGGCTAATAGAATAATATATGTAAAAAATAAGATTAAAACACATCTTGCATATTTTAAAGATATACTATTAAAAAGCATTTTTAATGCTCTGACCAAATTTCTTAGTAATTTGTATCTTCCTATATTTCTTCTCTTGACCTCCTGGAGTTGTAAAATTAGCCTGAATTAGTGACTTCCCTTTAGTAATCAGACGTTTTTAAAATGAAATCTCTTTTTTAGATGCCTTTTGAAATTTTGATTTTTTTATAAAAGGTAAGCAATTAAAATTTAAGATGCCATAAGATAATTACTAAATTGGAAGTGTCCAAACATACCATCTTAAATTTAAGATCTCTACGGTAAGACACTATTCTTAACTCTCCTAATCTATTGCCCAAAGACTCTCGATTCTGGTCATGTGTATATTTGAGGCCAAGACTAAGTACTTCATGATCTGTGTTTTACTATCCCAGTTTTGAATAATCTTTGATGTTTAGACTACTTATAACTAGGATTTAAAACAGAACCACGAGGCGCCTGGGCGGCTCAGTCAGTTAAGCGTCTGACTCTTGCTTTTGGCTCAGGTCATGATCTCAGTCCTGAGATTGAGCCCTTTGTTGGGCTCTGCACTGGGCATGGAACCTACTTGGGATTCTCTCTCACCCTCTCTCTCTCTGCCCCTCCCCTGCTCATTCTCTCTCTCTCTCTCTCTCACTGTCTTAAAAAAAAAAAAGAAAAGAAGAAAATCCACAGAATCACATCTTACATGTTCTTCCTATTTCCAGCTTCATAAGACTTAAAATTAATATTCAGATTTTACCTAAGTAACAGATTACTTTCCCATTTCTGTGGAATTTTTCAACTATGAGATATTTTGTGGGAGAGAGTCAGAATTAGGGGTTTGATGATGTAATGATGATGTAATAAAAGAACAGGGTGCTTGGAATTGAGACAAACCACTATTTGAATCTCATTTTGGGGGAGCAATCCAAATGAAATCTGTATTATTACTGAATATAAAAGTCCATGATTCTATAAAGATAACTTAAAAAAGGAAATCAAAACAAAAACAAAATCCATCACCAACCACAACACAACTCATTTGTCATGAATAGATATGACCAGTTTCTCAGAAAATTGGAAATTATAGAGAAAAAATTACGTCCCTTCCTTTCTTTTTTAAGAGATACCACAGCTCATCTAGTGGATGAGGTATAGCTCTTCTTTAAGTATCATGCATACTAAATGTGTTATTCCTCAGGAGAGGCTAGTCTTCTAAAGAATTCTAGTTAATGAAGTAGAGGGGATGTTAAGGCTAACAGTGATGTTGAAATAATGATCATCAGGACTAAAACCATTAAGTGAAAATGTTTATTTTTCTTTACTTTTGAGAGAGAGAAAGAGTGCACTCATGGGGGCATAGAGAGAGAGGTTCTGCCAGTGCAGAACCCAATGTGGGGCACAAACCCATGACCTCTGAGATTATGACCTGAGCCGAAACCAAGAGTTGGACACTTAATGAACTGAGCCACCTGGGTGCCCCAGAAAATGTTTATTTTTAAAAAAACGTCATTTCACCGTATTTACATGATACCAAAGCTCACTCACAGATTGCTTGTTAGCCACAGAGGACAAATGTGCCTGTAGAATCCGGTCTATATATGCCCTCCAGGGGTCCAGCTGTCAGCAGGCCAGCAAGAATCCCTGATAGTGAGATGGCCCAACCGTGCTTCTTCAAGGAGGAACATGAAGTAAGCAGTGGCTCCTGTAATGTAGTCTCAC
Source organism: Crocuta crocuta (assembly GCF_008692635.1). Lineage (NCBI taxonomy): Eukaryota > Metazoa > Chordata > Mammalia > Carnivora > Hyaenidae > Crocuta > Crocuta crocuta. Next base: position 14,620,763 of record NW_027532015.1, read on the forward strand.
CCAGATTTTAAGATCTAATGTTCAGTTTACAGCAGTGGCTATAAAAATAAGATAGACGACAGAAACGTGTCAGATTCATGCCAAGGTGAAAGTTAAATGTCACTCTCATAATATGAACTTTTGGCATGTAAGCATATATCCGAAATTTTCTTTTAACACTGGTACTGTGATTTTCCTATTACACATTGTCATAGTCCCTATTTAAATGTTTGACATGATTTGTTGCTAGATCGATCCTCAGTTCATTGTTCTGCAAGCATGACACAATAAAAAGAACTCATTTTCAAATGAGATTAGTAGAGACATCTATTTTCAGTGTCTCATTTTCCCCATGCACTTTCTTCTTTTCTTTGTATTCATTGACTTTTTTATTATACCTAGATAGGGCATCATGGATGTTGTTGCATACCTGTGTGTAATTTTTTCATCTTATGAAATTTTAAGAAGGCAAAGCTATTCTCTAACTTATTATCACAAAATGTGAAGGCTTCCCAAATGGACTTTTCTTTCTTTCTTTTTTTTTTATTTCTTCTTAGAGAGATTGTGAGTGAGAGAGAGCGGCAAAGAGAGAGAGGAGGAGAAAGAGAGAGAGAGAATCCCAAATAGGCTCCATACTCAGCTTGGCACCTGACATGGGGCTTGATCCCATGACCCTGGGATCATGACCTGAGCTGAAATTAAGAATTGGGTGCTCAACTCACTGAGCCACCCAGGCGCCCCACAAATAGACTTTTTTCTTAAAATGCTCAGGGCTTAAGTGTAATTATATCATAAAAAGTGGCATAACGTTTTTAAGAGATTATTTTGTTTTGTTAAAGTATAATTTTCTCCCCAAATTCATTCTTCTTAGGAAATATAAAATGGAACACTTGTAAAAGATTTTACTTAATTCCATTAATATGGAAAAAAGAGGATATGTTCAGTTCAGAGTACATTTAAGAAGCTAGGGCATTCATAGATCAATTACAAAGAAATGTTAGGATAAGATTTCTGAGTTTGACTGAAAAAATAATTAGCCCCAATAGGTGATAAATCTTATGGATTATCTGTTTTACTAGACAAAAACTATTTGCATCTCTACTGAACAAAACATGCATGTTAGCAAGTAAACTTATCTAAGTCTGAGATCTTTAATAAACAGTAAAGAGTGAACTTGCCACTTTCCCTAGATAGTCCTTGAGGTACCTGATGGCACTGTGAGATATTGAAATGGCATGTCCCAGTTTTTTACCTTAGTCCCAAATCTCACATAATTTTCCTGATACTTTAATGTTGTGAATACTAGGGGAAATTAACAGTTCTACAAGGATATATTCTTTTTAAACTAACAAGGATTACAAATGCAAAAATAATACAAGGCAGAGTAGAGACACACATTTATAATGAAATGCAAAAAACCCAGAAGAACCAAAACAATGTTGAAAAAGAACAAAGTTGAAGGATTTACATTACCTAATTTTCAAATCTTGTTACAAAGCAACAGTAATCAAGACAGTGTTAGCTGTCACTTTCCATATTTCTTTAACTTTCTAAGTGTATAATTGTTTTTGCATATAAAATTATGATTAGTCATTGCCCAATGATAATTATTAATTATTTTTATTATTATTTTTTATAATTATTCCTTATTGGCCCAATTATACTAAGTTCTATGAGTGATAGAATTGCAGAATATTTCCCTTTCAAATAGCTGAAGAATCCTTGTTATTATAAGGGAAGCAAGGTAGTTAACACAGCAAGGTGTTAGCACCTTTTAACTTATGCATTTACAGTGCAGGCATACATTAAAATTCCAGAATGATGTACATCCAAGTGACAGTGGCACTTATTTTTGAAATTAAAGTGACTTTTTTTAAATGAACTTAAACCCCTTTTATAATTGAAACTTAAAGCTATTTGAATCTGAAAGGAGGAAATAAAAACTTACTGTATTTTAATAAAATGTCTGACTTTTTTTTTTTTTTTTAATTAGAAAGGCTCTGCCTGGGTGCTGTGTGTTTGTAACATTGTCCTTCCTGTTGATCTTCCAGGAGTGAAGCTAAGTAGCCTTCTTGGTAAAAAGGGAAACTTGGAAAAACTCCAGAGCTACTGGGAAGTTGGATTTTTTTTGGGTGCCAGTGTCCTGGCCAATGACCACATGAGAGTCATCCAAGCATCTGAAAAGCTTTTTAAACTGAAGACACCGGCATGGTAATACTAAAATGTTATGTGTTTAAGCAATTACTTTTAATAAACAACTCATCACTTATTTCCAAATTTTTGTATTTGTTGAACTGATGATTAGATTGATTTTATTTGCTTCTAGAGTGAAATGTAGAATTTAGAGGAAAACCTGATGTTCATAAATAAAATGTGTTGAATATAGGTTCTGTTGATTTTGTACATAGGTGAGGTCTGCTTACCTTCAGCTTAGCCTTTTCATGACATTGACCAACCTGCTAGACCAAGTTGGCCAGTGTTACCCACACAAATCATGTGGAGGCCTCACCTGCAAATTGAATCGGTAGATAAACAGATTTTTATCTCAGCCTCCCACATTTATGCCCCAAACATATGCCTTTTGTTCTCTTGATGATCTAATCTCAGTTTTGGGATTCTCATTCTTGATTTTCACTTCTTTATACTAAGGCTTGTTAATGCATTTAAATGTTTCCTATATGTGTGTGTGTTTCTAATTTCAAATTGTTCCTGGAGTGCCCCCAAGTCTCATCATTATGTTTGTGATAATTGACGATATGAAAGCAAAATTCCATGTGCATTTAGGGCTGTTTTGAAAAACAATGCTGATTTTATTATGCATCATGTATAATGATCACTAGCTGTAAAACTTTTAAAAGGTTAACCATGATATCAAGGAAGGCTTCGGGCAGCTCAGAGCCTGGGCCACTGACTTGTTTTCATCAAAGGAACCACTTGAGGAGATGCTTACCACTGTATGTCCCCATGGCTTCCTAAAAGAATTCCTCATGTTCAGGTCTTCTCATTAGCAAATCCTCCCTAGTGTCACACCCACAGTGTGACATGTCTAAAAATCCATGTCTGAACCTTCCCCTCCACTGAAATCCTTAAATCATTATAGTTTCATGGCTCCTTGCAGCCTAAGGGATAAAGTCCACCTCCTTGACTGGTGAACAGTGTTTACCTTTAGTCATTCCAGCCTCAGATCTTCAGACACACACACACACACACACACACACACACACACACACACACACACACACGGTTACACTGCTCTCCAGTCACATGGAATGTGGCAGACTGTGGCTTCATACATTTGTGTCTCATCGCATCCTGAGAAGACCTCTTCCGGGGATCTTCTCCACCTGGGTACCTTCCTAAATCTGCCCACAAACCAGGCTCCGACTAAAACCTGAGTTTTATCCTGATATCCTGAGTCCAGATAGAAGCAGGTGGGTGTTGTTGCATACAAACATGTGATTAGTTCATCTCATGAAATCTTCTTTCATGTTTGTCATTTTTAAATCCTATTTCTATTGATAGTGACGATATGTATGACTTGGGTTAAATTGTATCTGTGTAGTGGTAGCCCTACTGATATTTAGGTTGCTGTGCTATACCGTTTACATTCCTGTCTACTCAGCACTGTGTGCTACTTAGGAACAGGGCTGTACTGTCTGTGCAATGTCTACAGTAGGGGTTCAGCAAATGACATGAAATAAATGAACCAACAAATGCCTGTGTTACATGCATCCAAATTTGTCATTTCTTTACGGTGATCTTTCTGATAGTCCAGAAGAGGGCTGAAGCACAGATCCAAAGAGCTTTGATTTGAGGTGTCCCAGCTTCTGTTGACAAGAAAGCAGATATTATTTTATGCAATAGTAATAACCACAAAACAATGCCTTAAGATGTCTACTCGCTTAATGTTAACATCCATGTTTTTAGTTTATGAAGTACCTGCATACCCATTAACTCATATAATTATCTTGCTCCTCATTTCTTCCCTAACTTTTTCCTTTGAGGCACCATCTGTCTCGTTAGGTTGGAGTGTATTTTTATAATATATAAACCGAGTTGCTTCAAAGCAAAATAATGATCTCTTATGAAGGGTCTGTTTAGAAAAGCTTCCTCAAGGAAGCATATTTTAAAACATTTTAAAGCATTAACCACTCCCTTGAATAAAAGATAGGCATTATTGTAAAAGTCATTTTTTCAACAGATGTATCATTGTGGTCCAAGCTATTTAAGCCCTCTGCCCCTCAGTTTCCTCATCTTTAAAATGAAGATAAAACAGCCTACTTTATTGACTTTTTGTGAGATATAGAGGAGACAACTTAATGGGAAGGTACATGGCATGTAACAAATAATACTATTTGGTGAATCTGAATACATAAATATTAACGCTATATTTAAATTACATTCACAGACTAAAGCTGGGATACGTGGGAACCGGTGGTTCTAAATTTGCCCATGATGTGTGTTATATCTTTTCATTTTTAGGTACCTCAAGTCTATCGTAGAGACAATTTTGATATATAAGCATTTTGTGAAACTGACTACAGAGCAGCCTGTGGCCAAACAGGAGCTGGTGGACTTCTGGATGGATTTTCTGGTGGAGGCCACAAAGACAGATGTGACTGTCGTTAGGTTTCCGGTGAGTACTCTTCATTTATCTTAACTTTAAGTGCATTTCTATTTTGTTTCTTTTATTTAAAGAACATCTCGCACTGTGATTTTAATAGTACTAGCGTTACTTTTTCAAAATAACTCCTCGAAATCAGAGAAGTGAGATACATCTTTATGTTTTAGCCATGAAATTCGGAGATTTCTTCCGATAAGTCGTGAAGTGTGCTTTCCAAGAAAAGATGGTCTCTTGCTTAGCTCGGTTAGTCAACGTACCGCATCAGACCAGACACAAGGGTGCTGTTAATTCGTATTACAGTTTTGTTAACATTGTCATCAGTATCATCACCACTACTGTGGTGGAAAGTGTCAGGCTCACCTGGGTTGTTATTCTATATCCACTACTCATTACCTGCATGGGTCAGAGTTAGATTCAGCGTCCCCCGTCACTGCTTACAATGCCTTAGATCATGGGAAATGATGACTCACGGGTTCCAGTTTGCAACTCATTTTGGCCAGATATAGATACAGATACATGTATAGTAGACACACACACACACTTTTAAAAATACATTGCTCATCTTCTCAGCTGATGCCTTTCCCGTCCTGATGGTTCTCAGAATGCCACCCAGTGCAGTATAAGCTTTAGCATCTAATTCAAGAATTACCAAGTCACTGCGTGCACTAATCTCTTCCCACGTCAGAGTGATGCCATGAAGCTCTGAGCTCTCTAGTCCAATCCTCCATATTCAGGTGATAACTGCTCTCAATTCTTTTTCTCTAATTCTTGTTTTCCAGCTCTTGTTGGTAGGATCATCTGTTTCATTTCATTACATCTTTACTCTTCCTTCCCAATGAAGCCTTAGGCTCAGCAGGATCTTCATTTGCAAAGCCTTTCAAACTAAAACACTTTGTTTTCTAGTCTAGATAATGCGTAGCGTAGCGTAGGAAAATACTTATCTCAGAGTGAGCTGGCAGCGTGCCTTCAGCTGATGCTCTGATGATAGCAAATGTGGGGAAAGAAGACATCACAGAACTGAAGTATTTAATAGACTGTTGACTTGATTGAATAGGAAATCAGCTATGAAAGGAAACCACTCATATTAGCTATTCTGAGCTAATTTAAGTTAGTTTGATGTGAATTTGTCTGTCATAATAGGAATATAAAAAAATAAAACTAGAAAATAATAAGAGAGACATTAGGACAATATAGGTATATACTCTAGGTAAGAGAGGCTTTCTTAATTAAGTAGGAAAAGGACCTGTAAGCCCTAAAGGCAAATATTGACCAATTCGATTTCATTAAAAATTCTAACTTTTGTTCAGTGAGGAACATCATAAACATGGCAAATGCTAGACAGGGAGAAAATATTTAATATTAATGCAGCAAAATGATCAATTTGCTTAATATGCACAAAGAAAAAACAACAACTACTAATTGGAAGCAAGGGAAAAAGAAAATGGGCAAATCACATGAAACGATAATGAACCTCACTGAATAGTCAAAAACTGCAAATTAAAATGAGACATTGTACCTGTGCCATTTTGCACATGTGCACATCTACCTGTAGGATAAATTCCCAGGAGTAAAATTAATTGATATTGCCACCGTGCCCTCCATCGGGATTGTATCAGTTGCCGTTCTCACTGGCAACATACAAGACTGAATACTTTCCGAAAGTCTCTCCCAAAAGGTGTGTTTATTATATTTGTACTTTTTTAAACATAGAGATGAGAAACTGGTATATTAGGATGGTTTTAATTAGTATTTCTCCTATTATGTGTCGGGTTGTGCATATGATTAAGTTCATGTTTAAAAGTCTACTCAGTGATAGGGTACGTGTGTGGCTCTGTCAGTTAAGCTCAGGTCATGGTCTCGTGGTTTGTGGGTTCGAGCCCCCTGCATCAGCGTCTGTGCTGATGGGTTGCGGCCTAGAGCCTGCTTTGGATTCTGTGTCTCCTTTTCTCTCTCTGCCCCTCCCCGACTTGCGCTCTGTTTTTCTCTCTCTCAAAAATAAATAAGATTAAAAAAATAAATAAAAGACCCCTCAGTGATTAAAATAATAATAATTTGTTGGCAACATTTAAAAATAAGGAGAGTTGGGGGTGCCTGGGTGGCTCACTCAGTTAAACATCCGACTTTGGCTCGGGTCATGATCTCACGGTTCGTGGGTTCGAGCCCCACATTGGGCTCTGTGTTGACAGCACAGAGCCTGGAGCCTGTTTCAGATTCTGTATCTCCCTCTCTCTCTGACCCTCTGCTCACGCTGTCTCTCTCTCTCTCAGAAATAAATAAAACATTAAAAAAAAGAAGTATTTTATTTGACTGTTTCCGTGTATTTCACTACCCTGACCGTTCTCATTCCTCTAAGAAATAATAGTGACCCTGGTAAAAGAAAACAGACAAAAGCTTCTATGCAAAATGATTTGAATGGTCCCATCAGTTATTATTATTTGGGTTCATTCAGTTCAGTTGATTCTTTTTTCTCACCTCTCTTCTATGTATATTTTCTTTCCTTCCTACATTGAAAAGTTAGGAGACCATCAACCTATCAGCCCAGGCTAGGTGAGCAGAAGAGGAGAATGATGCTTTTGTGGACTCTTATAGGAGCTGAGACATGTAACTCTGTTTAATATCTTCTCTGTATATGGGGCACCTGGGTGACTTAGTTGGTTGAGTGTCCAACTTCAGCTTAGGTCATGATCTCACAGCTCATGGGTTCGAGCCCCGCATCAGGCTCTGTGCTGATACCTCCTAGCCAGAAACCTGCGTTGGAGCCTGTGTCTCCTTTTCTCTCTGCCTCTCCCCTGTTGTGCTCTGTGTGTGTGTGTGTGTCTCTCTCTCTCAAAAACAGGTAAATATTAAAAAACTAAAAAGAAATCTATTCCATATAGCTTATAGGCCTTATACTGCCTTTGTTCCCACTTCAGATACAAGAAGTTAGCAGTTAATTTTAGTTTTTAAAATTTTATTTAGCAGTTAATTTTAATGTTAACCAATATAAAAGATTAGAAACTAAAAGCATGAATGTTTATACTTTCAAGTGAGTTGTATCTAGCTGGTTTTGTCAACTTGCCTCTTTTTCCTTCTCTCATCTCAGTCTTTCTGTGAACTCTATAATGTATGCCATAAATTCCTCCCATTTTGTCACTTCAAGGGCAGATCAAAGGGTTCAACAGATGTTAGACGATGATAATTACAACCAATTTTTATTCCCTATTTCAACATAGGAAAACATAGGTCAGATTTTATCTGTTAGAAGTATTTGAGACAACAATAAAGACATAATTTAAGAAGAGAGGAGATAACCTGGTGCTGTGTTTTCTCATGTTAAATTGTGTGCCCACATGATTAGGGAAAAAGGTATATTCTCATTTGTCGGTATATTGACTTGGATGCTAGTTTGGAAGACCCACCTTTTATTCCCTATTATTTATTTTCATTTCACAAACACTAGGATACTCAGATTGGAAAGCACCAATTCTGCCAAGTTTAGATTGAAAATGTATTTCCATTTCCAAATTTATTTCACTCTCTGTTGATTGGAGTTTGGACCTTGACTTACCTGGTTGTTTCCTAAATCAGAATATGTTCTCTGGTGGGCTCTTACTGTGCATTATTTGTAGTCTTTTCTACCTTATTTTCGTAAGTAGAGCCTGGCCAAGAATTAAGCCCTCACAGTTTTTTTTATAAGTAGAGAAACTTCTGTCTTCCTAATTCCCTTTATGTAATTCTCTGTACCCTAATTTAAATAAATTTACTGTTGTGATAAATATAGCATAAAATCAGGAGCGTGTGGGTGGGTCAGGTGGTTAAGCGGCCGACTTCAGCTCAGGTCATGATCTCGTAGTTTGTGGTTCGAGCTCTGCATCGGGCTCTGTGCTAACAGCTCGGAGCCTGGAGCCTGCTTCAAATCCTGTGTCTCCCTCTCTCACTGCCCCTCCCCTGCTCATGCTCTGTCTCTCTCTGTCTCTCAAAAATGAATAAAATGTTTAAAAAATTTAGAAAATAAATACTGTAAAATCAGCACTAGGTTTGCAGTGCATGGACAAGAATCAGGTTGCTAATCCATGTGCCTTCTTGCTCAGATTGTGTGTGAGATCACAGTGTAGTGTGAGCCCATAATCCCTTGCTGATAGAGTCTTCCGGAGGGTTTTTCCTCCACTTTTATTTGGTCCCCTTGCTTGATAGAACATTCTTTCTAAAAGCCACTTTTTCTGAGTTTTAAGCAGTGGGGAAGAAAGAACTATTCTAGTTTCTCCATTAGTTTAGTGTTGGGTTTCCTTTCCATGAGAGACTCTTGAATGCTGAGAACAAACTGAGGACTGATGGGGGTGGAGGAGAGGGGAAGAGGGGAGATGGGCATGGAAGAGGGCACTTGTTGGGATGAGCACTGGGTGTTATATGGAAACCAACNTAAGCGTCTGTACAAATAGTAGTTGAAGCACCTTTAAAATTAGTGCATGTTTGGCATTTTGATGTTATTTGTACCTTTTATCAGATATTAGTAATAATATACTATATCCTTTGAGAGAGATTTTCAGCTCACTTATTACATATCCCTCATACATCTCCAGAACAGGAGTCAATTTTATTTCTCTCTTTTTCTCTCACAAGGCTAAATATATCATAAGTGAAGATCCCAGTTTTATCTTTAAGCAGTGCAAAACATTTTTATTACTTCATACAGCTATGTCCATTCCTTTGCCTTATATATAAAACTCTTTCAGTAATAACCAGAATCATTTCTCAGTCTATTTACGTGGGTATGAAAAACATGCTACCACATCTTGATGATAAGGTGTGGCAGGAGAAAACCTAAAATAGTATGTGACACTCTATATATAGAATCTTTTCTATGTACAGAATTATTTACCACATTTCTGCCCTTTTTTGGACACATTTATATTTATAGAAATAAATTATGAGTTTATTGCAAGATAAAATAAGAGAATTAAAAAATATATCATTAGAGGGGGACCTGGGTGGCTCAGTCAGTTAAGTCCCTGACTCAAGTTGTGATCTCACAACTCGTGAGTTGGAGTCCTGCGTCAGGCTCTACAATGACAGCACCACGCCTGCTTGGGATTCTCTGTCTCCCTCTCTCTCTGCCCCTCTCCCTGCTTGCACATACTCTCTCTCTCTGTCTCAATAATAAGTAAACATGTAAAAAATAAAAATACATCATTAGAGTAGATTAGTTGCGAATAGCCAAACCAATACATAGACTTTAAAAATTTATTTCCAATTTCTCTAGCAAACAAAAGTGATGTATTATTGGAACTTACAATAATACCAGAAAATGCTCAAAGGACTCATAGGGAAGGGCAACAATTAGGAATTAAAGTGGTTTTACTGTAGCAGTGGCCCCAGAGCCTCATCTGATAACCTCCCACATCAGTGCAGTGTTGTTGCAATAGCTCTAAATGATTTAAATCTGAAGTCACTAATACTTGTTTCTTTGCCTTATGTTTTCAAGGTGTTAATATTAGAACCAACCAAAATCTATCAGCCTTCATATTTGTCTATCAACAATGAAGTTGAGGAAAAAACCATATCTATTTGGCACGTGCTTCCTGATGACAAGGTAAGTTGTGTAATTAGTAAGACACAAGCATTAATTGTAAAGGATTTTACTCCCTTCTAGCACTTATATATTCCAGCAAGTACCTGTGTGTGTTAAGAAGAAATAGCTTACTGTGTATTTATCTTAGCATAAATACTTATATCCTGTAAAATAAAAATTGTTAAACATGGGATATGAATTTCACTCATTTAATAAAATAACCTATTTAGATTTTTATTTTAGATGGCATAACCATCCAAAGTAAGCTTAGAAGATTACTGTTTTGTAAATTCATGCTATAAATTAAATTATGTGTCAGAGAACTGATACTTAAAATATATGACTTATAAGATGTATATCTTTTTTAAAAATGATATTTATTTATTTTGAGAGAGAGAGAGCAAGTGTGCATGAGCAGGGGAGGGGCAGAGAGGCAGAGGGAGAGAGACAGTCCCAAGCAGGCTCTGCCCTGTCAGCATGGAGCCCAAAGCATGGCTCGAACCCATGAACCATTAGATCATAACCTGAGCTGAAATCAAGAGTCAGATGCTCAACTAAGCCATCCAGGTGGCCCCAAAGATGCATATCATAATGTTAGGAAGCCTGTCACAATAATGTCACTCCAGTCCTCCATGAGGATGGTTATACTTATCATTCCATGACACTGTTGGGTTATCTAAGCAGCTGTTCTATTTCCGATTAGCCACTGGCCCCATGTGCTGAGAGAGCATGAGCAGGGCGGTGCTGTCCCGGCTTTCAGAAGGTCCTGAAATGCTCTCATTTCCACTCTTAGCAGCCATCTGGACAACCCTTTCCACTTCTGCATTTTATCAGTTTTTTTTTCTTTTTTAAAAAAAAATTTAATGTTTATCTATTTTTGAGAGAGACAGAGACAGAGGGTGAGTGGGGAAAGGGCAGGGAGAGAGAGGGAGACACAGAATCTGAAACAGGCTCCAGGCTCTGAGCTGTCAGCACAGAACGGGACACGGGCCTTGAACTCACGAACTGCAAGATCATGACCTGAGCCAAAGTCAGATGCTTAACCGACTGAGCCACCCAGGCGCCCCTGTATTTTATCAGTTTTAATGCATATACAAATACTACTATTTTTTAAAAATAGAAAAATTTCAAAACTTCATTCCAGTCCTTAGGATAAACCATAGAAATTTGAGAAGACCGTGGCAAAGTAGTTTTGTGAGGTTTTTGGTAATTGTTTTCCAAAATACTCTTATAGTTTTCCTTACCAGTCATCCATGCACTCAGCAAATATTTACAGAGCACTTACTCTGTGACAGTCACTACCAGGCACTGTATTAGGCACTAGAGAAACAGATGTGTACAAAATAAGCAAAATTCCGCCTTTCTATGAAGGCAATACATAAAATATAGAAGTGTATTAAATGAGGAATGTGACACAGCACAAAGAAGGAATTAGGAAGTACATTTAGAGAAATGTTAGTTTCAGTGTTTTTAAATGTCTTTGAGTCGACAGTCCTGGGTTCAAGTCCCATCTCTTCCCTTGGCAATGTGGCTTCTGCACATTGCAGTATCTTCATCCATAGAATGAGATAGTAATAATAATATCCATCTTAAAAGGTTATTGTTAAAAGTAAATGAAATATTATAAGTAGGGTATATTGCACAAAGCCTGGAATGTAATAAGTAATCACTATATTTTAACAGCAACAGTAAAATTATGACAATACACATATGAACTAAACCATAACATTAACCTTAGAACTTACCCTGGCTTATTAGCTCTTTAGGTGACATAGCAGCAATCATTTGGGAAGTTGTTGGTATTATATTAGGGCACCATGATACTGAGATTTATAGTAAGAAATAAATATTTGGTCTTTATCTCTTTCTGGCACAGATTTCCTAAAATCCTTAGAATTTCCTAAGTGCTACAAGCCATCTGTTTTTTTGTTTTGCTTTTTTGTTACATTAATAAGGTGACTTTTGGATCCACCTAAGAATGAGACCAGGTTGCTAAGAGCACTAACTATAGAATTAGAGGGTTAGAACTTCCAGTCCTACCCCCTGACCTTTGGGGAGGGGAAAGGAGAGAGGTTGAATTAATCTCCAATGGCCAATGGATTTAATCAATCATACCTATGTCATGAAGGCCCTATAAAAACCCCAAAAAGGATGGGGTTCAAAGAGCTCCCTGGTGGGTGAAGATGTGGAGATTTGAGGAGAACGGCCCCCCTGGAGAGGGCATGGAAGCTCTTAGCCCTTTTTCCATACCTTGCCCCATGCTATTTCCTGAGTCATACCCTTTTACAATAAGTCCACAATCTAATAAGTAAAATGTTTTCTTGACATCTATGAGCCTCTCTAACAAATTCATCAAACACAAGGAGGAGGGTCCTTGGAATCCCCAATCGGTAGCTGGGATGATGACATAATTCCAAGTGGAGTTGTTTAGAGACAGAATTGAAAATAACTAATGTAACTAACTAATGTAACTATGTATATATGTTGTTAACATTGTTTTGAAGTACACAGTGTGTTTACATTATTTTAAACTATATGTGTATATGTTCTCACAAGCAGAATTGATTCTCCAGTTGAAACTACAAAATCTAAAGAGAGGCTAGGAAACATGAACATTATTATCTGAGAGAGGAACTTTTCAAAGGCTAGATTGGAAAGAGCAAGGTTATCCAAGGACACTTGGAAACAGAATGGGGCTAAAGGAATTAGCAATTAGCAGGGCCAGGAGAATGAGTGGACAGCCAGAAGACAGAAAAAGAACAGAAAGTAAGCCAGAGATTTTTGGAAAATGAGTACTGTTTCCAGCTAGTTGTCTGGAAGTTCTTTGTTGAGTACCGTTAGCCTTGTATTGACTCTTCTGTTTTGTGACATTGATAGTGACAATTTTTATATTATGCTAAGAAGTAAATATATGAGGATGTAAAAGAGTGCATTAAGAAGAGTTATGGATTTAGGCTGTGAGTTGTCCAGTTTCTACTTTTACCATCCTTTGATCAAGAAGAATTACATTTGCATTGTCCCCGCTTTGCTAAAAATTCTGTGTTCAAAAATTTAAGCTTTTTTTAAATATGTTTCCATTTGAACGTATGTCGATTTCTTTGCAAAGCCTAACTGTATCCATAGCGTGTTCGTTACCACTGTTATCTCCCTATTATTTAAAATAGTGACGCCATTGGAATGAGGACAAGCACTAAAATAAGATAACTTTTAATACGATGTGAGTTTAAAGCAACTATAATAAGTATAATTAAATAACAGATGAACAACAAGTTCAACAAGAAATGGATTCTTTTTGTCACACAATGTTTTAAATTTTTTTCTAAGGGTAGAATAGAGAGTGTTGGTTTTCATTTATCATGTTTCTTTCTTTACTCCTCAGTATTTTTGTTCTAACATGCAGAATGAACAATTACGTGAGCTAGTATACACTTCATATTGCAACTGTCAAAATGTTAAGATCATTATACCAATTCACAAGAGTTCAAGGACTTTTAGAGGGTTATTCTGCATCAAGAACAAAATCAATTGAAATCCTAATCTTTTAACAGTTCTCTCTTTGTTCAATGGATGGTTGCTGCTTAAAGTCAAGTTAGTACTTGAAGAAAGTCTGGCTGTGCACAGGAAAAGAAAAGCTTAGACTGAGGAAGAGAAAAGTTATTTCTAAGATATTTTTAAATGGTTGTCATTTAGAATCCCTTCCTCTTTTGTTTTTAAATTGAAAAAATAATGTTTATTTAGTTTTGAGAGACAGAGAGAGAAAGAATGGGAGTGGGGAGGGGGAGAGAGAGAGGGAGACACAGAATCCAAAGCAGGCTCCAGGCTTTGAGCTGTCCGCACAGAGCCCAACGTGGGGCTCAAACTCATGAACTGTACGATGGTGACATGAGCCAAAGTTGGATGCTCAACCAACTGAGCCTCCCAGGCGCCCCTAGTATCCCTTCCTTTTTTGAAGTCTAAGCAGTCCTGGCCTATTCTGGTGTCTCTCAGGGAAAGATATCAGGCAGCAGGGTCCCCATGAAATACGAAGTGCTGACTTTCCTCCAGCTCTAGCCATGGCCACTCAGAGAACACCTGGGAAATTTATGAGGGGGAATTTATTTACCTCAGATTCTATATTTTTTTTAAAGAGAGAGAGAGAGAGTGCAAGCAAGCGACCAGGGGAGAGGGGCACAAGAAGGAGAGAGAATCCCGGTTTGTGGAGCCCGATTCAGGGCTTGATCCCAGGACCCTGAGATCATGACCCAAACTGAAATCAAGAGTCAGACACTCAACCAACTGAGCCACCTAGGCACCCCGGGTTCTAGATTTGGATCATATGATAGTCGCATCCATCAAGGATGCTTGTAGCTACAAAGTGGCTTAAGTAATAAGGAAATGTTATCTTACCTAACAAGAACTTCTAGGAGGTAGGAGGTCATTCTGCAGGTAATTTCAGTGGCTTAACAGTGTCAGAATTCTGAATTGGCTTCCCTCTGTGCTCTTGGTTTTTTCTCTCCTGGTCTCAAATAGCAGTTCCAAGCATCAATTCACATAGACAGCGTCCAGAAGAATAGGGTCAGGCTCTCTCCTTTGTACCAAAAGCTACAACATGTATTCATGCCTACACCAGTCATGAACAAGGAGAATGGACTTACCTCACCAATTTGGACCAATCAATTTCCCCATCCCTAAACACTGCCACCTGAACTTGAACAAAATTCAGTTTTTGTTAGCAAAGAAGGAAAAGCATGTCCGTTGTCTATGGAAACAGCAGTGTCTGCCAGTGCATAACTCCTGCCACCTTAGCTCAAAATTAATTCCCAGTCCCTACTCTTGTCCTAGCTGGGGCATAGGATCTGAGGCAAACCAGTTCCACAGTATGGCACTTGTGCTGTTTCAATGAGATTGAGTGTGGTTTAGGGCTTGTTGAGCCTAATTATTCCAGCCCTACCTCTGGTTGTCTCTTTCCCGGGATTCCCAGACAGGCCCCAGGAACCTTTTACTCCACCTGTTGTCTTTATAACTCACCAGCGCCTCCATGTGGTGAGTCCCAGTAAGGTGGGAGCTGGGGAGATGGGCCTCCTCATTCTATATCACTCCATCTCAGACCCTGGGCTTTTTACACTATTTACACGGAACATTCACTGGCAGCACTTGAAACCTTTCAGGAATCAACATTCTGGAAATGCTGTTCTCTTTTCCTATAAAACCAGCCCAGCCAATCTGGGAAATCCCTCCTTGGCTGTTCCCAGCACAGGGCTGATAGAAGATAGGTTTTTACCAGTGCTGCCCTATGGGTGTTCACCAGCTGCCCTGTTTAGATGCAAGTTTGCCTACTGCTCTATTAGTTTTGCATTCAGTCCCCACCTCCTGATCCTGGACATGGCCTTGGAAAGCAGCTCAGCTGCCCGATCTGAGGATAAGGCTGCATCGTATGCAACTAGTGTGCAGGTAACAGCTGCAGTTCCTGGGTCACATATATTTAGAAGGTCACCTGAGGCCAACAGGATTTAGAAGCAACTTTCCAAATTACCAGCTGAAGCTGCAGGCTGCTATTTTCATTTAACTCCCTTTGTACTCTGGTTAAGAGAGCCACATTCCATGAGCACCTTTCTATGGTCTCTTCCTTCCCTGGGCTTCATGCACAGCATTTGCTCTGTGTTAATTCAGGTCACATTCCCATGACCTGACTGGTGTGCATCGAAACTGTTTTTTTTTAGTAAATCTCCTATGGGCTTGGGAGGACCTATTTTTATTTTAAGTTGCATGGTTCTAGCAAAGAACTAGGTGCTGTGCTTATAAATTGTGGCTTTTTGATTTGCTTCAGCCAAAAGAAGAGTTCTGGTCCACCTCAGAACCACAGGCTTCCTTACTCATTTCACTACCCCGGCCAAGACCGCAAATTCTGGGCAGTATTTTAAGTGGGTGGGTAAGAGCTTCTTTTCCTGGTTGTTTCACATTTACAGAGTTGAATTGCTGTCTGAATTGACTGTTTTCTAGCACTTGCTAAACTTGGACATGGGTAGCCACTATTTTATTTCATATACGTATGTTGTCAATTCCATATTGTTATCAGACGTATTTTTGTAGGAATGTCATCCATCATGTAATTTATTTGAAGATGTGAATTTAATACTAATCAAACTTAACTTTAGTAATAAACTCAAAAAATAAATTTCCACAATTTTTTTCACTTTGGCCCCACAATCATCCATGTTTATCCTATGACAATCAGATTTTGTATGTCTAAACTTTATTAGTGTGTTGAATTTTGCATAAATGAGATAACACATTGTAGCTAAGATGTATACTATATACATGTGTATACATATATACTTGCTATAGGGGTGCCTGGGTAGCTCAGTTGGTTAAGCAACTGACTTCCTCTCAAGTCATGGTTTCATGGTTTGTGAGTTTGAGCCCTGTATCAGGCTCTGTGCTGATAGCTCCGAGCCTGACGCCTGCTTCAGATTCTGTGTCTCCCTCTCTCTCTCTTCCCCTCCCCCACTTGAGCCCTGTCTCTCTCTCGCTCTCAAAATTGAATAAACATTAAAAAAAATTTTTTAAAGGGCTAACCTCATATATACTTGCTGTGTTATTTTCTGAAGTAATAGAACCACCATTTCAGTTAGAAAATTAGTTCAATTCATAAAATAATCAACTTTAAAACCTTGCAGAACTTTATTCAAATTAATGTTTTTCTTTCTCAGAAAAGAAATATTACTCAGCTATAATAATTGAATTACCTTAATCACTGGGTTTTTTATCTAAAAAATTAAGGCACAGCAGTTGTTAGGTTAATCTGCTAAAAATCAAGTTTTATAATTTAATGAGACTAATTCTCCTAGATTTTCTTGGAAGCTGTTTTATTGAAACACAGAAATTATTAAATAGAGTAAACATCACCCTTGTGGCTTGAAAATGAATTACAGTTTCCATCTAGAAAATTTGTTCATGAAGAATTATGCACTAGGAAAAATTACTGTGTATATCATTTTAAAATAATGAAACTAAATTATTATGTTATTTTCGTTAGGATGACTCAACATTTGTTGTTCTTGTTGTTCTTCCCCTGTGTTCTAGAAAGGTATACATGAGTGGAATTTTAGTGCTTCTTCTGTCAGGGGAGTGAGGTAAGTTTCCTTGGTACTTTTTTTTTTTTTTTACTTAGAAGACAATAGGACTTTTAGTCAGGATTTAAAAATGCAAAGAACTTCAAGAATCCTCTGTTGCTGAAAATGCTCAACCTTTTCTATCTCCATTATAAAAAGATTTGCAAACAAAACTTTCACTGTTTGTTGAACTAACTCTGTGCTTGTTACCTCCTTAAAATATGGAGAATGAAGAATTAATGTGGTTGCTGGACCAGAATCAAGGTGTAGATAAAAGTGAGCTATTTGGGTTCTGTCGAGCTGGTTGAGCTGCTGGTGTATGTGATAGGATGGTTCTCTGGTCTTTTGGTTCCAGGAACTAATCTCTTGTTAGGTGGAGCCAAATGACTGCATGCCATCTATCAGACTGTATCCTGTAGTTAATATTAATGTGACTGTTAAGGAGACTATAAGGAATTCATTTTTTTGAAAGCTTTTCCTGAGGTTGCTTTAATGAAGTGTTCTTGAGATTCTAGCGGCTCACCTCAGTGGTTCAGTTCTGACATGGCCACCAGAATGCCAGCGGCTCAGGAAATACTAGTTCCTGGGATATAGAAACGGGATTTTTTTTTTTTCCCAGAACCAGGAGCCACTGGTTAAACATGTAAAATACTTGTTATATAGAAGCTCGGTCTAAAAACCAACTCTTGGAAATTTCAAGCCAAATTAGTTGTGTTTACTATTTATTTCCACATAATAGAAATGACAAGAAACAGATTTCTGCAGGCCAGTTATGCAATACCCTGCTGCTTTGGGCATAATAAGAATTGGTTTTGTTGGAGCATGAACTGCTAGAGCCGTCTGAGTCACTGATAATTGGAGTTTGCCTGGTAAAACCACCTGTTACCTCATGAACGATCTGAACAGAAACAAGCAAGATAATAGACTGACTCATTATATATCTTTCCAAAGCATGCCTTCTCAAATAAAATTTTACTCTCTATTAATATTTAATTTTTAAAACCAGTCATCAGTAAGGCACTCATTTATTGCTGCATTTTAAAGCAATTTAGGAAAGTAGGGAAATATAAATTCCACTTTATCATATCTATTTTCCAATGAAATTTTTTTTTAATTTAAGTATGACATCACTACATAAACCTTTGTTGTGACTTACAGCATATACTGCTTCTCTGTGGCTGATGCTGGGTTATATGTTGAGAAAAGCATAAGCTGTAGTGTATGGCTTCAAAGAGAGCTAATTACTCTTGGCTTCCTTCTTTATAAAGAGATAACAAGCTACAGAAAAACATACAACTAAGTCAGCAGTTTGTCTTGCATCACCTCAGAACTTGCTCAGCTCAGTCAGCGGGCATTTAACTGAGCACCAGGTGCGTGTAAGTGTTGAGGCCTATTCTGCGAAGAATACAGCAATGACTACGACATGAACTCCCACTCTCAAAGTGCTCACAACCCAGCCTCATAATATTTAACAACTAATAACAAGAGTTATTATTGAGATGAAAGTGAGGTGAGCAATGATAGATGTATGTTTAAGGGACACAGGTGCAAGAGAAAGATTTTCTGTTTAAAGAAGACGTAGGGAAGGGAGAGGGGAAGATCTAAGCTGGGCCTTGAATGATGAATAGAATTTCTTTAAAAAGTCAAAAATGATGTGGATTCCAAATTGAAGGAATAGCAGATCCAAAGACATAAAATAGGGATTGGCAACCTATAGCCCACAGGCCAAATATAGCCCACTGTCTGTTTTTGTAAATAAAGTTTTATTGGAACTCAGCCATATTCATTTCATTTTTGTGTTGTCTAAGGCTGCTCCAACAACAAAACTGAGTAGTTTCACCTGCAAAATCTGAAATATTTACTCTCTGGCCCATTACAGGAAATATTTGCTGACCTTTGGCATAAAACAGCATGACCTGATGGTAAACTCAAAATGGTTTCAGTTGCTATAAAATCACTCGCTGAATCAGAACCAAGTGCTGTTCCACATTTCTTCATGCCTCTAAAATCTCTACACTGATGAGGTGCTTTTATTGCCCCCACACATTGCCTTCTTAGCTTTGGAAACATTTCATTGTTCTACAGATGCCATCGAACCCAAATCACGCACGGAGCTCAGCCAGCCAGTTGATACTTAGGCCTTTCCTCTTCTCACTCACAGTAGTGCTGTGGCAGCCAGGATGCCTTTCCATTGTAAGCTGGAGGGATACATCGCTTAGATGTCCTTCAGGCGAGCTAGAGCAGCTCTCTCTGCCAGTATAGGTAGAAGGACAATTGTCAGTCTCTGAAGTAATTTTAGTATTGTGCTATGGGGAACATCACTTCTTCATGTGCTCTTTATATCCTTCTGTTACAAACAGCAATGGTGTCATAATTGAGATTAGATATAAAATGTATTTCTTTTTCATTACAGATTCATAGAAGTATAGCTATTTCCCTGAATAATTCTTTTTGTTTGTTTCAGTATTTCTAAATTTGAAGAACGATGCTGTTTTCTTTATGTGCTTCATAATTCTGACGATTTCCAAATCTATTTCTGTACAGAACTTCATTGTAAAAAGTACGTATTAGTCATTGTTTATGTGTAAAAGTACTGTTCTTACCTGATCATTATTTTTAATTAATGAGTGAGCGTGTAGCTCCTGTAAGGAATTCATGGCCATCTGGTTATGTAAATATTTCATTTAGGCTAACGTTTTTAATTATGGGGTATGTTTAACAACCAGAGAATTGGGGGAGGGGACTCTTTAATAAATCAAGCTTTTTCTTAGTCATAATATATTTTTCCAAAAACAAAACATTAACCAAGACTTACCGGTTAATTGCCAAATACTATGTCTCGTTTTTAAAGTGCTCACTTATTACAATATATGATTACCAAAATTTTCATTCTTGAATTCTTTTGAATAATCTCACCATTTTTTAGAACAGTGGCTCTTAGCAGTAGAATCAATTGATGCATTTAAAAAACTGCCTGGGCCCTACCCCTAAGAAATTATGATGGATTTTCTAGTGGGGTGCAGCTTGAGTTAAGAGCCAGTTAGCTGATATACACCAATAAAAGGTAATCCAAAAATCCATGGACTTGACTGGACTGTGTTTGGTTAACCTCCCTGTATATATTTCCCTTGGGCTAATAACTAAGGACTTCATGTTCCCTTGGAGCACAGTGACTGACTGTGAGGATCTTGAAATGTGAGTGACAATTTAGAAACCAAAGCGCAGGCAAAAGCCAGCTTGCACTTAAAATTTTGCTTATTCAAAGAATCACTATTTGACCCGGTTGTAAATAACTAATATACTGATTATAGTATATAGTCGGTCATTTTTATCTTGATACAAGAAAAAAATGTTTAATCCATAATTCTTGGCTATAGTTTTGTCTTTATTATTGTAAAATATGGAGTAAAAATACTTGGAAATAAATAATTCCTAGCACATGTATGGTCTACTTTTCTGCTTAAATTTTCAAGGCTACTGATTTGTTTCTGTGATCATTATAACTAAGATTTATGGAGTGCTTACTCTGGACCTAATATCTATTTTAATCTTCAAATAAAAACTTAGGTAGGTAATACTAGTATCTCCATTGAAGAGTTTTTTAAAAAATGGAGTCTTGAAGAGTTCAATGAGCTTAAAACCATATATAGCTAAAAAATGTAAAGTCTGGGATTTGGACAAGCACATGTGACTCTAGAATCTAGGTTCCTAAAAACTACATTGTGTTCCCATCCCACTGTATTATATTCTGCTTAGAGATGTACATGTTGAAAAACTTTGTGTGACTAGCTGATGGAAGTCTTTACCCTAGAGCTTAAAGTCTGTCTTTAAAACCAGAATTTTTTTAGGTCTTTCACTTTCTTCTTCCTCTTGGTTGAATTTGCTTTTATCTTTAACTCATCAGGATATTTAATCTTCATCAGAGCATACTATTATTCTGATGAGGCTTGGGAGCCTCTTTTTCTTGTCATTGACTGCCAAGAAATGTGTAGAGAGAACGGAAGAGTCAGGGAGTAGATACCACATACAAACTCCAGAGATAAGCTCCAAACTCCCAAATGGGCTTTGTCCATTTTGTTCCTTGTCACAGTCCCAAAGACCAGAATAGTTTTTGATCCTCATTGACACTCTACGAGTATGTGTTGGATGGATGGATGGGTGGATGGATGGTTAGATGGTGGATGGATTGAAAAGAGGTACAGAGATAGAAAGGGTCTGAGTTGTGGTAAGTAGACTTTTCTTACCCCACATAACCTGCCCTTCCCTTGGGTTGGCAGTGCAGAGCTTGACCTGCCTGTGAGATCATCAGCCCCTATTCATAGTACCTCCCTTGCTTCAAGTCTCTGAACCCTTAGCATCTCCTCTGAATAGACTAGACACAGTGAGTATTACAGGGGAATATCTGTTTCTTGCTGTAATGATTTTTCTTGGCTCTGAAATGTTCTACAAGAAAAAGAAAAAACAAAAAAGCAGAAAAAACAAAAACACAGAACTTCACAAGAAGAGTCCCGAAGAAAATGTCACCAAAAGAGGAGTGGCTTCTTTTACAAACCTATAAGCCAGCCATCCCTAATTCACAACAGTGTTTTGCAGGTTGTTTTTATTAGACACCACGTTTATGATATTGGAGGCAAAAGAATTTAATATCTCAGATCAAATGTTGATACAACACTGTATCAAATAGTCTTTTTGGGATTTAGAGACACTATTCCAGAATATGGGTATTTTTGTTAAGTCTCATTTTAAATAAGAATATTAACATCAGCGAAATAATAATAGCTAATATTTAGTGAGTGAAGTCTGCGGAGCACTTTACAAGTACTACATCAACTTATCTTCATAACAGCCTTTAAGTTTGACACTTGTGTAGTGCCCACTTTGTAATGAAGGGGTGATGCTGAGAGAGCTGGAGGAGCTTGCCCCAAATCACACAAATACAATCTTGGCCTGCTATCTAAGTCCACATTCTTAACGTTTCTGTGACTTTGTCTAGCCTCGTTGTTCTAATTCTATAATATGTTACATTACTATTTGAAGTGAGGCATTAGGTTGGAAATTTCTAGATAATCCTACCAACCTGTGTTTTCCCTTTTGGAAAATCACATTTTTCACACTGATACTGATAGTTTGTTCACTGCCTGATTTTATAAAGTCTCTAAATCCCATTTTTTTGCTCTGAAGTCATGTTGGAACATACGTGGCATATATTTAATATCAAACTTACAGTGAGTGACCACATACCAACTCTCGTTGTAGGTTTTTTGAAATGGTAAACACCATTACTGAAGAGAAGGGGAGAAGCACGGAGGAAGGCGACTGTGAAAGTGACTCCTTGGAGGTAATGACTTCGGCTTCATGTCCCTTTTACAAAGTTTCTCTGCGGCTGTTTAAAAAAAGAACTGTTTAAAGCCTTACTGGGGTAGCTGTGCGCGCGCGAATGCATGCGTGCATGTAGCAGGGGCAATGTAAGTGGTGGTGAAGGGTGGGGAGCCCAGCTAGAATCTGTGAGCTTTTTCTTAATGCTAGAGCCAAGTTCTTTTAGAACGCTTTGTTAAAAAAGAGCTAAAAAGCAAACGGAGAACTCTTATCTGGGAATACTGAGTTTGTTTGTTTTGCTTATCAGTTAGTAACTATGCTTTATCTGTGAGGAGGTTCATTATGTTCAGTGCACGGGCCACAGCACCCTCACATTTTTATTCTCCTCTGATAATACATGCAATCCAAACAAGCAAGATTCAGCGAAAATTCTGAACGACACATCTGGTTGTGGCCCTGCTTTGTATACTGCACAGAGGACCTGGAACAATGACAGATTAATAGACTAAAGAGAGGAGGTAATTCAAATCACCTGAAATGCCGTTCCTCTCAACCCAGTTCTCTGACTTCTGCCCGGACACAGGACACTATTGTAGACACCTATTCTAGATCATGTCCATTTTCTTTGTCATGGTTACTCTGTGATCAAGAGCCTTTGTCACTGTGAGGCCTAGTGCTGGCATGGCCCAGGAGTGGTGACCTTCGTGCTTGAGCATCTTATGAAAGTTAGCATTCCTCCAGGCCTGGCAACAGACCACCTTCTTCTCCCGGTCCTTCTCAGTGTTAGACTCGGAACAAAATTCTGAACCCAAGCAATACTAAAACGTCTGTTTCTTTTTTTGATGTTTATTTATTTAGTTTTGAGAGAGAGAGAGAGCCAGCAGGGGATGGACAGAGAGAGAGAGAGAGAGAGAGAGAGAATCCCAATCAGTCTCTGTGCTGTCAGCACTGACATGGGGCTCGAACCCAAGAACCATGAGATCATGGCCTGAGCCAAAATCAAGATTTGGAGGCTTAGCTGACTGAGCCACCCAGGTGCCCCTACTTTTCTAATGTTAAAGTGGAAAAGAAGAAAGTAGAGCACCAGCCTGACTGGTATACTTATTTACCAGATCACTCTGATAATGCCATCCCACATAATAGAATTTTTATAAAAACATTGAAGTAGTAGGGTAGCAGTTGAAAGAAAATTTAAATATAATAACCAAGTGTTAAGTCTGTCTAGAGTTAAGTTCTGTAATTATCTAGCAGTTGAATATAGCTTTGATGTTTGTAGGTAAGCCTGTGGCTCTTTCATTAAAGTTGTGCAAGGGTGATAGACCTAATTTGGGGGAAAAAATGTTTCCCCATGCATTAGCTTGGTGTCTATAGGAGTAATAGATGATGCTCATTTGTATAGGTTTTATTTGTTATTTTTTTGTATTTTTTGTATAGGTTTTAATTTTGTATTTTCTTATTCAAGTATTATATTAGGAACTAGATTTCTAGGCTCCTACATCAGTGCTTTTTGACTATTCCTCATTATCTCTGTTTTTATTTGGTTTAAATGTAGTCACTTGACACACAGCAACTACCAAGGTAAAAGGTAACAAAGACAATGGAAGTGAAACATTTCCATGAGTAAATACAAAATGATGAAGTGAGTGGACTGGGAAATTCATAAAGTTCCTCTGCAGTGTCATAAAATTGCTGGCTTTTTAAAAAGCCAGTGATCGCTGTCTTTTACTTTATACCCTCCTTTCAGGAACTAAATCCCATCTTACCAAAAATACACATAGCATGGCCAGGCTGTGGTAACCATAGGAGACAGCTTGGGCTCCTTAATTGATTAAATCAGCAGTCTAGACTCTTCTCCAGGAGCCACTTTTACCAGTTTTACCAGTTCTAATTGCCTTCGAATTTGGGATGAACATTGCCAGCTGAGTTTTCTAAGACTCCGTTTCCTACAATGTAAAAAAAGTAAGTAGATCACTTCTTAAAGAGCTGTCAAGAAGGTATGGAATCAAGATCCTTTGATCTGGACACAGTAAT
Source organism: Crocuta crocuta (assembly GCF_008692635.1). NCBI lineage: Eukaryota > Metazoa > Chordata > Mammalia > Carnivora > Hyaenidae > Crocuta > Crocuta crocuta. The sequence goes on from NW_027532015.1 coordinate 14,645,352, forward strand.
AAATAGGGTGGCTGTGTGAGGGGCCCTTCCTGGTCAGCCAATCCTACTGTGAGCACTGAGAATACTCACCAAACAAATAAGGAGGGAAATAAATGCTCAGGCTTCTTCTCAGGAATAGCCCAAGGGTTTTAGTTGCCATGCTGACCTCACACAAAAAAACAGCTTATACAGTATTCCTGATTCATCAAAGTGCTCCTAATTCACCCTTGTCAAGTAAGTACAGGGATGCTATTCTTTTAATGTCAGAAAAACAATCTTATACTCTATCCTTCGCATTCTATCAGAACAATTTAAAATCTATGACCTAGAATGCTTTCTGCGATATTCCTAGTGGACTATATAGCATATATAGTGAATTCAAGCATACTTATTTTCAGTGCTTGGGCTAGTTTGCCATTAAACCCCAAGTAGAGACATTGCTGACATTTGTGTGTTGGAGGGGCGTGGTATTCTGTGGACACAATAGAAATGAACACAGAGATTGTAATGATGTTCTGGGCTCCGCACATGGTGACATCCCTCTTCACTCTTCCTCTCACTGAATGTCCCTTTGTAGCCAGAGCACCTTTACAATAGGAGTTATTAAGTAGCCTGAACTTGTATTTTCACATAATTTAAGATAACATCATGATTATATTTCTTAGATATTCACTCATGTGGAATTTAAGAAACAAAATAGGTGAACATAGGGGAAAGAAAGCAAAATTAAGATAAAAACAGAGAGGGAGGCAAACCATAAGAGACTCGTAAATACAGAGAACAAACTGCTGGAGTGGAGGGGGTTGGGGGGATGGGCTAAATAGGTGATGCGCATTAAGGAGGGCACTTGTTGGAATGAGCACTGGGTGTTTTATGTAAGTGATGAATCACTAAATTCTATTCCTGAAGTCATCATTACTATATAATAACTATATCCTTTCCTAGCTCAAATGTGTATAATTTCTCAAGATTAGTACAAACTCTGCAAGGGAATTTCAAATATAGGTCAGTACCACCTCTCAGAGGACTTTTCTGCTTTTAAAGGGAAAAAGAAACAGCTTCTTTTGATTCAAGTCCATGTCTTTCGACTCTAGGATGTATTTTGACAGGGACAGGCAATGAATCCATACTTTAAATAATTTAATCAGTAAATTTATATTGAAGTCATTGCACAGTTGATTATAGTTAACCATAAGAGTTTTACTACTTATCAGCTGTAGTCCTTACTGTTGTTCTCTCAGCCTTCCATATTTCTTTTTTTTTTAATTTTTTTTTAAATGTTTTATTTATTTCTAGGAGAGAGAGAGAGGGAGCAGGGGAGGGTCAGAGAGAGAGGGAGTCACAGACTCTGAAACAGGCTCCAGGCTCTGAGCTGGCAGTCAGCACAGAGCCCGACGTGGGGCTCAAACCCACGAACCGTGAGATCATGACCTAAGCGAAAGTCAGACGCTTAACCGACTAAGCCACCCAGGCGCCCCAGCCTTCCATATTTCTACTAACGCAAGGGCATACCTAGTAACCCAAGGCAGCCCCCTGGGAGAAACCTCTGCTCCGCCTCTCTTCCTCCTCACACCGAGTCACCCCTCTAGCCCCTTTAACTCATCCTGTCTGTTATTCCCCCATCTCAGGTCTTCACCACCTCTCCTGTGGCCTCATCTCTATCCTGCTGTCAGTATGCATCTCTGTCATCATAAGAGAGATCTCTCACACGATTTAATCCTGTGACCCCCCTCATTAAAAACTTTTGATGCTACTCTTTGTAAAAGAAGGTTATCATGGCTATCATGTTCTCAACCCTCTGGCTATAACACAGCCTTTTCTTTCTGCTGAGTGGGTGGGATTGCCCAACTCTTTTCCATTTTCTGGAAGGCCCAGCTTTCCTGCCCCTAGATTTGACCTGCAGACGCCCAACTCCACATGCTTTTTCTTCTTTGTCCGACCTGGTGACTACAGCCTAATTTTCTTGAGATGCAAGTCAAGTGTCATGTTTTTCTTTGAATCATTTCTCAACAGCGGCTCTCACTTCTCTCTGCTCTCCTAGCATTTCTGCCTACTCCCCTGCCCCAGCTCTTCTTATCGCATTGTAGTTTGATAGCCTGCACCAGACTGTGAACATCCCAGGGCAGGGCTGTGGCTCTGTCTCCTTTTTCATCACATAGTCTCACACGGTATGAGGCATCCAAGCAGAAGTAGTTCAATCAGATCAGAGGTGTGGAAGGGTTTGGAGGTAGGGTGTGATAAAGCTGGAATTGTTTAAAAATATCTGAAGCTGTGGGGAGAGGGCCATGGATTGGAAGGGACAGAGCAGGTGCTATGATACTGGCTTGAAAGCGGTTCCATCAATGTAAGTCCGTGAAAGAATGAACGCCATAATCCAGCTGCATATCATAAACCAGGCATTATTGACCGTTCTCTTTTCATCTCTTTCTCTCTTTATTTCCTGGAAGGAAAAACTAGATACAAATTACTGAGGTCCTTTTGGTCCTCGATACAAAATGTGTTATATCTCCCTTCTCACTCCTCCCCCAAACACATACATCTATTCTGTCTCTCTGTACCTCATTCTCTTTCTCCTCCATCCCTCCCTTTTCCTCTCTACCCTCTTTTTCTTACACCATTTGTACCTCATTGTTTTCCCAAAATGGGCCTACGACTGACATAAACCTGAAGTAATCATGGCATGTGACCCTGTGAACTTGTTTATACCTACTTTCCAATATGCATAAAGAGAAAATTGACCCCTTGTTGGGTGAAGTGGAGACAAGCAAGATAAAAAGAACGTTTTCCTTTGACTTAAACATCTGCAGAATGATAAAATACCTTACCATTTCCTTTTCTGATGATTTCCCTCACAAACATTAACAGTGAATTATGGTTTCGAATTCATTTAAATCAATTTGGAATCATTAGATTCACATTGGTTTGTTTTTCTTTAACATTACATTTCTACTTTTTAAACTTTATTTATTTTGAGAGAGAGTGTGTGTGCACACGCATGTGGGGGAGGGGCAGACAGAGGGGGAGAGAGAATTCCAAGCAGGCTCTGCGCTGTCAGTACAGAGCCCAATGTGGGGCTTGATCTCACGAACTGGGAGATCATGGCCTCAGTTGAAGCCAAGAGTCACATGCTTAACTGACTGAGCCACCCAGGCACTTCTTTATTTCTATTTCTCTACATATCTGTATGTTGAAACTCAACACCCACATTTACTAAACTGTCTGAGAAAACATTTCACTCATGCTGTTGTATGATATGAGTATCAATTCGTGACTCATTCATTCTGTTGGTAGGAAATAACAACTTTTTCCTCTACCAACTTAGGTTCAATGATTGGGGGCCTGCAAATTAATTGCAAAAGACAGTTTAACAAGGAAAAGACAACATGTATTCATGTGCAAGGAGCATGCAAAGTGGCTTCTGATCACCTAGAGTTAAGTTTGTTTATCCTACTAAGAAAAGTCCTTGATAGGACCTAAGGAAAAGCACATGGTGGGAAACTAATGACCAAACAAGTGGAAGGTACAGGAAGTTTTGGCAAGGTTTTGTTTATGTACTCTCTCATCCAGGTCTCCATGGTCCTAAATCTCCCAGAGAGGGGATATTGGCAGCTATGTTTTCAAGATGCTTTGCTTAAGCCAGCAAGAGAAGTTTGGATAAGGTTTTTAAGGCAGTTTTATTCAGATGTTTTCAGCTTAAAATAGTCTTTTTCTTAAAGCTTATTTATTTATTTTGAGAGAGAGAGAGCACAAGTGAGGAAGAAATAGAGAGAGAGAGGTAGAGAGAGAATGCCAGGCTTCCATACAGTACAGATCCTGACACAGGGTTCAAGATCATGAATCATGAGATCATGACCTGAGCTGAAGTCAGATGCTTAACCAACTGAGTCACCCAGGCATTCCTAAAACCATCTTTATACTACATGAATGGGTACAAATTCAATTCACTCAACTAATATTTATTCGACACCTGATAGTGGTAGATACTATTCTAGGTGCTAGGGATACAGCAGAGAAAAAAATTCAGAAAAATCTCTGCCCTCACTAAGCTTACATTCTAGTGAGAAACCAAGAATAAACAAGATAAATAAGTAAAATACATAGCATATTTGAAAACAATCAGTATTAAGGAGAAAAAGTAAGCAGGAAAATGCTCAGGTAGTTACAGGATAAGAGAGCAAGCAAGTTCAGACCAATAAGCCAGGAACGGCTTATTGAGAAGGCAGTATTTGGGTAAAAGCCAAAGGGAGAAGAGATCTATCAAACTAGATATTTGTACCTACAGCAGTTTTAGCATTTTATTAGTGTTATTAATAATTATTAACATTTTGACATTTACATAAAAAGAAGGCAATACAGACTGAAAATTAATGAAGCTACCATGTGGGTCTTTGTGGTGACCACTTACTTAATGTAATGAAGCACCAGAGGGAAGTGCACAGCCTTTTAGAAGGTTTTGTTGTTTTACTGTGGGTCCCTTTACAGCACAAGAACTAAGTGAATCACCACCTTGTTGTTTGTCCTTGTCAGTATTGTCTTCCTACGCGGATTCCCTTTCCAGTACCAGGCTTAGATTGTTCTAGGCAGGCAACAATAGAGGAATGCTTCTAGAAGTATTCCCATCATTGCTTCGAAATGCAGTTGTTTCCCTTAGCAACAACCTAATTCCTATTGCCTAGAAATAGATGCAAAATATATAAGCAGTGTAATCTTACCTTTTATTTTTTAAACCACTCTTGCCTCCACCCCTACCTTTTCCCATATTTCTAATTTAATACACCTTGTTTTCCCTTGGCCTGTAGCCCAGCTCCTCTAGTTTTTTGGCTATCTCATAGATAGTTCTCTGTCCCTATAGGCCAGCCCAGTCTCCTCAAACCTGCCTTTTCAATTTATATCTCAACACAGTAAGAATAGGAAGAAGAGATTTAAAAAACCAAGGAAGCAGTTACTCACTGGAATGATTTTGTCCCTTTGGCCTTATTAAACTCCTTTTTTTCTTTTACTATGACCACTTTGTTCAACAGGAAATTGACTGCCATACTTAATACATAATCTTTTAAAAGAGAATAGTCTTTTGATGCTTTAGATCCAGAGGGGAACTAAAACTTGAGCAGCTTCATGCAGACTTCTATATTCTTCAACACACTATATTTAGATATATCTGTGTGGCCAAACTCCCTTCAACCGAAAATAAACCAATACCAACTTTCGGTGTTTTGTTTTGGCACCCGGTTTATAAAACAAACAAAGAAAAAAAGGTTCTCATCAAGTTTTCTATAGCCTGATTAATTAGTTAAGCAAATATTTACTAAACATCTCCTACAAACTAGATACAGGGATAGAACAATTAAAGATAAATCCCAGTTCTCACAAAGCTCAGAGTCCAGACTGAGATGCAGATTGAGTAAGAGAAGGAAGAGTGACAAAAGCATGAGGGAGGGCAGAAAGGCTTGGAATACATCTGACCAGAAAGTAGCCCAGCTTTTGAGGGTCAGGTGGACAGTTCAGGAAAGCTTCTTAGAGCTTGGTTTTCAGAGATGAGGCATAATTACCCAGGTAGAAAGCACAGCATGTGTAAAGGCACAAAGATCTCAGGAGCCTCACTGAGAGTCTTTGGAGGAGATTGATGAGAGCAGTTTGGCCACAGAGGCCGCACTAAGAAGACGAAGGGCATTTCTGCCATGCTAAGGAGTTTGTCTTTGGTTCTGAAAGTAACGAGAAACCCATAAAGCAGAGGCAGTAATACAAACATGGACAGCTCACTTTGGAACTTTGGACTTCGGAAAGTCCACTGCCAGCTTTGTAGAGAATGGATCAAGAAACAAGGCAACACGAGAGGAGGGGACAGGAAGGCCAGGTAAGAGTCTGTAGAATTAGTATAGAAGAAAAGTAAGGAAGGCCTGATTCAAGGCAAGAGCAGATGTACCTGACAGCATTTGGCAATCAGTTTGATATGGGGACTAAGGGAAAGGAAAGAATGAAGTCTAAGAGGGCCACCAGATGTCTACCAGATACCCAAAGAAGAGAATTGATGTTCAGTGCATATTGAAGACACACTGGAATACATTTATAGTAATGGTGTTTAGAAATAGAAGTAAGAACACCCCTACTACATTGGTAGTGGTAAGAATATTGAATTGTGAGCTGGGTTTAAACCACAGCTCTTTTTCACTAGGAAAGGTATTTCTGATCATTTGTGAATTGAAGCTAATCACAGACTTTTCCTACTATGACACAGGCTTATTATGACTCTTAAATGAGATAGGTTATTGACAGTTGATTTTTTTTCTTTTAAATTATAAAGTATTACATGAGGCACCTGCATGGCTCAGTGGGTTGAGCATCGGATTCTTGATTTTGGCTCAGGTCATGATCTCATGGTATGTGAGTTCAAGCCCCACATCAGGCTTTGCACTGACAACACGGAGTGCGTGCTCTCTCTCTCTCTCTCTCCCCCTCCCTCCCTCAAAAATATATAAATAAGCTTTATTAAAAAAATTATAGGGGCACCTGGGTGGCTCAGTCAGTTGAGCGTCTGACTTCGGCTTGGGTTATGATCTCATGGTTCATGGGTTTGAGCCCTTTGTCAGGGTCTGTGCTGACAACTGGGAGCCTAGAGCCTGCTTCAGATTCTCCCTCTCTCAAATTCAATGTCTCCCTCTCTGCCTCTCCCCCTCTCACGCTCTGTTTCTCTCTCAAAAGTAAATAAACATTAAAAATTTTTTAGGGGCACCTGGGTGGCTCAGTTGGTTAAGCGTCCAACTTCAGCTCAGGTCATGATCTCAGTTTGTGAGTTCGGGCCGCGTGTCGGGCTCTGTGCTGACAGCTCAGAGCCTGGAGCCTGTTTCAGTCTGTATCTCCCTCTCTCTCTGACCCTCCTCTGCTCACATTCTCTCTCTTTCTCTCAGAAATAAATAAAACATTGAAAAAAAAAAGAAAATCTCTAAAAAAATTTTTTTTTAATTATAAAGCATTATAATAATATAAGATGGTGGTAGTACTAGGTTCAGTGTATAGGTTTCTATGTCCTTTCTGGGGCACACTAGCAAAGATGAGCTACTTTGGTGATGGTCCCTGCCCTGCCTCCTCCTGGCCTGGGTCCTGGCTGGTAGATTTCCAGCATGTATGGCACAGTATGATGGAAGTCTGGGCCACAGGAATTGGTGTGGAGACTTGGGATCTTTCTGGTGGATTTTTTGTTTTTTACTATTTTTACTGCCTCTTTGCTGGAGCCCAGTTTCATCTTCTAGTTTGGGAAAATTGCTGAAAGATTCCTTCTCCCATTTCCTTACCCTGTCAACATGCCTGCTCTTCTGCCCTGGACTAGGACAATCTTCAGTACATTAGACATCAGAACAGGAATATTCTTTTATGCACATTGGAGTATATACATTGTGTACTTTGTGATTATGTACAGTGATGCCAATGGGAAAGTAAGATGGCTCCCTTCCAGAGAAGAGAGAAGAGTTCATGATAGGGAGGTTAGTGCTCACTCAGTCATGGCATGATATCAGGCATAGTTTTCCCCAAGAGAATTCAACTAATTGTCTTCTATCAATGCTTAGAAACCTGTTGGAAATAAATAAACCTAACCTAGTAATGTTAAAACCACATTTTACTTATCCTCCGTGGCAGTAGTCCCTCAAGTCAAGTGTGTGTACCCTAGAGAGTTTGCAGAGTGATCTAATTACGACCTTTGCAGGTAATCTGTCCTTTTTATCTTTGCTATCTTTATGACCTTCTGTTTACTTTTCATTTTGTAATTTCCCTATACCATGTCTACATGTGAATTTATTTTTCTTTTTCCTAGTTAGGGCTCAATTTTTGGAAGTTATGTTAGATTCTGTCTTAGATCTGCCTGGCCTTTTTTAGAATGTATCATCTCCTTTTCTCATGCTTTTTGATTTCCAGTTTTATATCTTTATATTAAATGTACTTATTTAAATTTTTTAAATATTTATTTAGTTTTGAGAGGGATACAGAAAGTGAGTGGGGGCAGAGAGAAAGAGAAAGAGAGAGAGAAAGAGAATCTGAAGCAGGCTCTAGACTTTGAGCTGTCAGCACAGAGCCCTATGTGGAGCTCAAACTCACAAACCGTGAGGTCATGACCTGAGCTGAAGTCGGATGCTTAACCGTCTGAGCCACCCAGGCACTCCTGTACTTATTTTAAAGTTTTTGTTTCTTTTACTTTAGGAGGTTTGGGGAGATTGATATTTGTCAAATCAGCCGACTCACTGGTGGAGAATTATTTCCTTATATGTTTTAAAATTTTGGGATGTGAGCTCAATTTCAATGACGTACTGTCAGTGAGAATCCTAAATAGCCCATATGAAGGGAGCCTCCCTTAAAATATTTTTGCTTTGTTTCTGTTGGCACTCCAGGGATGTCCCAAGCTCAAGACTAACTATGAGTATCACGATAAGTATAAATTTGAATTAAACCTACATGAGGATCAGCCTATGGTTAAAAGTATTCAAAGGAGACTTGTTTTTGTCCACCCAGAACTCAGTATAAGACAGATGAGCTTTATTTTGGTTTCCCAGTGTAATGGGCTTTTTTCTAATCTACATGTTCATCAAGTTATAGCCCTTCATGGGCCCTGATTTTGGGTATGCCAGCTCTTCACCTGGTATAGACACAAAGCGCCATTTCCTATCCCCTCATGGGCATTCAGACTAAAGTATCAGGGAACGGCTTGCCAAACTATAGCCCAAAGGCCAAATCCACCCTGCTACTACCCTTGGTAAATGAAGTTTTATTGGAACGCAACCATGTCCCTCTGTTTATATATTGATTAGCTGTGTTCATGCTACAATGGCAGAGTTGAGTAGTTGCCACAGAGATCATATGGCCCATAAATCTTAAAATATTCAATCTCTGCCCTTTAGAGAAAGCATTTGCCAACCCCTGCCCATGATTAATGAGACTGAAAGCCCAGCCCTCATACCTACCTCTTGGGCTGTAGAGACATCAGATATGATGACTCCTCAAGTGGTCCTTTTTCTCTTTATTTCTAGCTCCTAGCTGTCTTCTTTACGTTTTTGTAAGCCCTACTAGGTATTTAAAAATATCTACTTTCTTTTTATGTAGGTGTTTTTAGCAAAAAGTTTGCCAGATACCAAGTCTACCATATTGCCAATATCAGAACCCACTTTCTAGTATCTTGAATATTATAGGACTGCTGTATACATAAGGTGTTATATATGAACTTAATGGTAATCACAAATCAAAAACCTGAAATAGATACACAGACACTAAAGAGAAAGGAATCTAAACATATCACTAAAGAAAGCCACCAAACTCCAGGGGAAGAGAACAAAAGAAAAAAGGAACAGAGAACTACAAAAACAACCATAAAACAAGTAACAAAATGGCAATAAGTACATACCTAAATAGTTTGAATGTAAATGGATTAAATGCTCCAGTCAAGGCAGTGACTGGATGGATAAAAAAGCAAGGCACATTTATATGTTGCCTACCAGAAACTCACTTCAGACCTAATGACACCTGGAGATTGAAGATGAAGGAATAAAAAGATATTTACTGTGCAAATTGGAGCAAAAGGAAAGCTGAGGTAACAGTACTTCTATCAGCCTAAGAAGACTAAAACAAAGGCTGTAACAAGACAAATAAGGATACTACATAATGGTAAAGGGGACAATCCAACAAGAGGATATAAAATTGTAAATACTTATGCACCCAACACTGAGCACCTAAATACATAAAGCAACTATTAACAGACATAAAGGAAGATATTGACAGTAATACAATAATAGTACAGGACTTTAACATCCCACTTACATCAATGGATAGATCAGTTAGACAGAAAATCAACAAAGAAACAGTGGCTTTGCATGAGACATTGTACCAAATGGACCTAACATATATTTAAAACATTTCACCCTCCAAAAGCAGAATGCATATTTTTTAAAGTTCGCACAGAGCATTCTCCTGAATAGATCACCTTAGGCCACAAAATAAGTCTCAGTAAATTAAAAAAATTGAAATCATATCATGCGTCTTTTCTGACCACAATGATATGAAACTAGAAATCAATCACAAGAAAAAAATCTGGAAAAGAATACCAATACCTGGTTGCTAAATAACCTACCAGTAAACAATGAATGGGTCAACAAATAAATCAAAGAGGAAATAAAAAAATACACAGAGACAAATGAAAATACAACAGTCCAAAATCTTTGGGATGCAGCAAAACCTATTCAGAGAGGGAAGGTTATCACAATACAGGCCTACTTCAAGAAGCAAGAATATTTCAAACAAACAACCTAACCTTACATTTAAAGGAACTAGAAAAAAAATCCCAAAGCCAGTAGGGGGAAATAATAAAGATTAGAGCAGAAATAAATGAGGTAGAGACTAAAAAATACAATAGAACAAATCAGTGAAACCAGGAGCTGGTTCTTCAAAAAGATCAACAAAATTTATAAGCCTTTAGCCAGACTCATCAAAAAAAAAAAAAAAAAAAAAAAAAAAAAAATGCAAGAATCCTCAACAAAATATTAGCAAGCCAAATCCAACAATACATTAAAATTTTTTTTCAACATGATACATCACATCAATAAAAGGAAGGATAAAAATATGACCATTTCAACAAAATGCAGAAAAAACATATGAAAAAGTACAGCATCCATTCATGATAAAAAACCTCAACAAAGTAGGTTTAGAGGGAACATACTTTAACATAATAAAGCCGTATATGAAAAACCGACAGTTAACATCACTGTCAATGGTGAAAAAATGAAAGCTTTTCCCCTAAGGTCAGGAATAAGACAAGGATGTCTACTCTCACCACTTTCTTTTAGCATATTACTAAAGTCCTACACAGCAATTAGACAACATAAAGAAATAAAAGGCATCGGTAAGGAAGAAGTAAAACTTTCAGTATTTGTATATGTCATGATACTGTATATAGAAAACCCTATAGACTTCCCCCAAAAAAACCACAAACAAACAAACAACTCACAAACTACTACAACTGATAAATGTATTCAGTAAAGTCATGGGATACAAAATTAATATACAGAAATCTGCATTTCTGTACACTAATAAGTAGCAGAAAGAGAAATTAAGAAAACAATTGCATTTACAATTTCATCAAAAAAAATAAAATACCTACGAAAACATTTAACCAAGGAACTGAAAAACCTGTACTCCTAAAACTATAAAACACTTGATGAAGAAATTAAAGATAACACAAAGATATGCTGTGCTCATTGATTGGAAGAACCAAAATTATTAAAATGTCCTTACTACCCAAAACAATCCTCAGATTTAATGCAATTCCTATTAATACCAATATTAAAATTTTTTTTAAGTTTTATTTATTTTGAGAAAGAGAGAATGAGCAGGGGAGGTAGAGAGGAAGAGAGAGAATTCCAAGCAGTCTCCACACTGCCAGTGTAGATCCTGATGTGGGGCTTGAACTTACAAACTGTGAGATCGTGACCTGAGCCAAAATCAAGAGCCAGACACTTAACAAACTGAGCTACCCAGGCGCCCCTATACCAACATTTTTTATAGAAATAGAACAAATAATATTAAAATATATATAGAACCACAAAAGGCCCCAAATAGCCAAAGAAATTTTTTTGAACCACTCTTAATATCATTTTATTTATTTTTTTTACAAATAGTTTATTGTCAAATTGGTTTCCATATAACACCCAGTGCTCATTCCCCCAAGTGCCCTCCTCCATGCCCATCTCCCCCCTCCCTCCCACATCCATCAGTCCTCAGTATGTTTCTCAGCATTCAAGAGTCTCTCATGGTTTGCTTCTCTCCCTTTCCCCCACCATTTCCGCCCTTCTTCTCCCCCTTGTTCCTCCGTCAAGTTCCTCCTAATCCTCCTATACGTGCAAACATATGGTATTTGTCCTTCTCTGCCTGACTTATTTCGCTCAGCATAACACCCTCAAGGTCCATCCATGTTGCTACACATGGCCAGATTTCATTGTTTCTCATTGCCATGTAGTATTCCATGGTATAGATAAACCACATCTTCTTGATCCATTCGTCCGTTGATGGACACTTAGGCTCTTTCCATGTTTTAGCTATTGTTGAGAGTGCTGCTGTGAACATTGGGGTACATGTGCCCCTATGCATCAGCACTCCTGTATCCCTTGGGTAAATTCCCAGCAGTGCTATTGCTGGGTCATAGGGGAGTTCTATTGTTATTTTCCTGAGGAACCTCCACACTGTTTTCCAGAGGGGCTGCACCAGTTTACATTCCCACCAACAGTGTAGGAGGGTGCCTGTTTCTCCACATCCTCGCCAGCATCTTGCATTCTCTGATTTGCTCATTTTAGCCACTCTGACTAAATAGCCAAAGAAATCTTGAAAAAGACGAACAAAGCTGGATGTATCACAATCCCAGGTTTCAAGATAATACTGTAAAACTGTAATCAAAACAGTACGGTACTGGCACAAAAATAAACACATAGATTATTGGAACACAGTAAAGAGCCCAGAATTAACCCCTGCTGATATGGTCAATTAATCTAAGACTAAGGAGGCAAGAATATACAATGGGGAAAAGATAATGTCTTCAACAAATGGTGCTGGGAAAACTGGATAGCAAAAGAATGAAACAGGACCCTTTTCTCACACCATACACAAATATAAACTCAAAATAGATTATAGACCTAAGTGTGAGATCTGAAACCATAAAACTCCTAGAAGAAAACATAGGCAGTAATTTTTTATCATCAGCCATAGGAACACTTTTCTAGAAATGTCTTCTCTGGCAAAGGAAACAAAAGCATAAGTAAACTATTGAGACTACACCAAACTAAAAAGCTTCTGCACAGCAGAGGAAACCATCAGTAAAACAAAAAGGCAACCCACTGAATAGAAGAAGAGTTTTTAAATAATATGTCTGATAAAGGGTTAATATCCAAAATATATGAAGAACTTATACAACTCAACACCAAAAAAACCACAAATAATCCAATTAAAAAATGGATTCCTACCCTTGTGTAGGAATCCAAACTGGTGGAATCACTGTGGAAAACAGAGGTTTCTCAAAAAAAAAAAATGTAATTACTGTATGATTCAGTAATTCCACTACTGGGTATTTATCCAAAGAAAATGAAAACACTAATTCAAAAAAATACATGCACCCCTAAGTTTATTCCAAGTATGGAAGTAACCCACGTGTTCAATAATAGATGATATATATTATAATAGAATATTACTCAGCCATAAAAAGAATGAAATCTTGCCATTTGCAACAACATAGATGGATCTAGAGCACAAAATGCTAAGTGAAATAAGTCACAAAGATAAGTACCCATATGATTTGACTCATATGTGGAATTTAAGAAACAAAGCAAACAAAGGGAAAAAGACATGAACAAAAAACCTAAGAGAACAAACTGGTGGTTGCCAGAGGGGAATGTGGATGAGGGATGGGTGAAATAGATAAAGGAAAATAAGAGTACACTTACCCTGATGAGCACTGAGAAATGTATAGAATTATTGAGTCACTGTTTTATATACCTGAAACTAATACAACATTATATGTTAGTTTTAATGAATAATAAAAAGAAAAAGAAACATACAGAAACAAAAAATTTGCCAACTTATAAAGGTTAGAAATCTTTTTTTTTTTAATGGCCAACTTAAACCCTTTTTTGAGTTGAATCCAGCTGTGGAGTTTTACACTCTAGCAAAATGTAGGCAGTGGAAAGAGCTTGTTCTATGTTCTCTCCTGTTCTATGTAGTTTTACACTGGGTTTCTAGAATCATGGCTTGACCTTTTGGTGGCCCTCAATTTAGTAATTCCAGTCTGAAACCAAAAATGGGTGTTTTTGGATGCCTCCTCCAGGTTTCAGGAGGTCTCTACCAAATACTGTCTAAACCCCTCTTATTTTGATCCAGTTTTCCATAGTTGACTGAGACACTTGGCAGCTTGGGGTTTAGGGCTGTAGATACTTCCTTTTACATCAAAGAGGAAATTTTCCTCCTACCTTTCATTTTTAAAATGTTTTTTTGGTCTTGGACAATTGGGGGTAAAAGAAAAACAATCCTTACTTTATTATCGTCAATGATGAGGACCTCAAAAATTTTCTGCTTGCCCAAAGCGTTTCTTTCAAGGAACTTATTTTCTTGGCAGAGTATGAAATGCTTGGACAGTACTAAAAGCTGAGAAGTAAAAGAAAGATTAATTGGATGTAATAGATATTACTAGACATTATTGCTAATCACACTCATTTCCAAGATCTATGAAAAATAGGATTGAGTAGGTAGAAGAATCCAAGTGGGCTTTTGAAGAAATACTTTTCTAGATTTAAATACATAGTCCCCACTGTGTTTGTAGCAATTGTGAAAACATGAACACACCACCTGCTTTCTGTTGGGAGTGTCTAGGTTTTAGTTCTTGAAGCTGTTGCTTAGAACTTCATCAGATTGTTTTGCTTGTTAAACCCATGTGATAAAATAAGGAAAATGCTCTTGGAAAATTTAAAGTGTATAATTTAAAGTGTAAAATGCAACTAACGCCTCAACCTCCCGTCCCCATTTTTTCTCTTTGTAGTATGACTACGAATATGATGAGAATGGAGACAGAGTCGTTTTAGGAAAAGGCACTTATGGGATAGTCTACGCAGGCCGAGACCTGAGCAACCAAGTCAGAATCGCTATAAAGGAAATCCCAGAAAGAGATAGCAGGTACAGTACTTGTGGCTAATAAAAGCTGTTTTCAAGGTATTCTGGGTGTTGATGGCATTTTAGACAATATTTTGGTGATATTCTAACTAATGAAACTCTGTCTGAAAACTCCAGTGTTTTAATCAGCCCCCTGTAAGATTTAGCTGCTTCGTTACTCAGTGATTCAAGCACAACTCTCTGGTGGGGAATATGGTCTCTCTTAGGTGACAAGGACAGAACTTTTAACGAGTAGAAAAGATGATGGCCTGTGTGTACTGGGCTCAGTTATGTCAGAGAATGGTTGATTCGTTAGGCAGATAGATGGGGAGTAAGCATGATCAGCAGTGGTTTGAACCAGAAATTCCAGTGTACAATCCAGCATCTACAGAGCTTGGAAGTCACCCCTCCGTCAGTGGTAAGCTGACCAAACTGAGAAACCAACAGCTCTTCTTGGATTCATTGGAGAAGTGAGGTCACAGGACCAGCCACTGCCCCCAAATTTGGAAAGACAGTCATGCGGGGGTTGCATACTTGGTGAATCTTGCCTCCAGGAGCCCTACTATATCATCACAATAATATTGGAGAAAAACTTCCTTGTGTTTCCAGCAGGGGGAAGAGGGAGAGTAACTATTTTGAAATCTACTCTTCCTAACAAGGCCTGCCCTCTCAAAAAGACTATTTTTACGAGGGCCTAACCTATTACAGTGTTACCAGAGCCTAACCAGCCCAGGAGAAAGGAAATAACCTAACTCCTGCCCACTATAGCCGTCCTGTCCCAGCTGAGGGCAGCAGGGGAACGGGCAGGAGAGGTCTGCAAATCATTTGTGAGGCTCATAGCCTGGTGGCACAGGCTCTTTAAGAAACTGAAACCTAAACATGAGACTATAGTATGCTTCCCCTCCCAGAATTCCTTTTACCTAATACATCATGACTGACTTCCAACAAAAATTACAAGGCATACTAAAAGGCACAAACACAGTTTGAAGAGACAGATTGAGATACTGCAGGGATGTTGGAATTATCAGACCAGGAATTTAAAACAACTTTAATATGCCAAGGGCTCTAATGGGTAGATAGCACACGAGTGTAAGCAGAGATAGAAAACCTAAATAAGAATCAAAAGAAATGCTAGCGATCAAAAATACTAACAAATGGGTGCAGGGGGAGGGGGGGGCGCCTGGGTGACTCGGTTAAGTGTCTGACTTTGGCTCAGGTCATGATCTCAGGGTTTGTGGGTTCGAGCCCCATGTCGGGCTCTGTGCTAACAGCCAGCTCAGAGCCCGGAGCCTGTTTCAGATTCTGTGTTTCCCGCTCTCTCTGACCCTCCCCTGTTCATGCTATCTCTCTCTCAGAAATAAATAAGACATTAAAAAAATTATATAAAAAAATACTAACAAATGGGGCACATGGGTGGCTCAGTCCGTTAAGAATATGACACTTGATTTTGGCTCAGATCATGATCTCATGATTTGTGAATTCAAGCCCCATGTCGGGCTCTGCACTGACACTGCAGAACCTGCTTAGGATTCTGTCTCTATCCTTCTCTGTCTGTTCCTTCGTCCCCCTCAAAATAAATAAATAAAAACTTTAAAATAAAATAAAATCACCTTTGTAACTTAAGTTTATTCATCCACCAGTGTACATACATAAAGCACACCAACAAAGGTCCTATTCTATAGCAATGCATTTGGCATCATGTGAGTTGTTTGAAAACACTTGCATGACAAGTGCTTCTCTTAAATAGCTGGCACAGGGCATCTTCTTGTCACCTACAAAAGAAAAGGTGACGTCTGTCATGTTATTGTGCCATACAACACACAAAGGTATTTCTATCTATGTGCCCTGGAGAGCTTTTGACGTTGCATGTAAAAAGATAGCAGTTCTAAAGGACAATTGCTAAGATAATAGGATGCATGTGAATAATACATGATCCAGCATTCACTACACATGGCCATCTGGAATGAAAGATCATAGCAATGGAAACAGTTGCTTCTGTGTTTCATTCACACTTTAAAAACACTTCCTTAGAGAATCAGAGTAGTTGTAGGAGAGAGGTGGTGGTGGATTCATAATCTGTCTCAACTAGTTGTTATTTTCAGATTGAATTCCTCCTCTAACATTCTACACATGTCTGAACTATTTATTTAGATCAATTATCCTCTACCCCGCTGCATATTAGAGGCAGCTGGGGAACTTTAAAAAATGCCTGATGCTCAGGCCTTATCCCACCAAATTCTAGGGTGGCACATACGCATTGATATTTTGTAAAAATCCTTCCACATGAAATGTCTGCCCAGGGCTGGGAACCATTGGTTTAGATGGATATAGTGGGAATTTGACTCAGAGCAGGTGCTCTGGAAACACATATGGATCAATACTTTTTCAAAGCTAAGTATGTCTAAGTATCTCTGATTACCTATACCACTTCTTTCATTGTCATAGCTAATAGAGAAGAAATGAGATTTTCTTATAATTCCCATAGATAAGCATTGCTTATTGACTTGAACAAATTGTAATTTCATGCTTATTCAGTGCTTGGCACTTACTCTTTCACTTAGTGAGAACTGCTGAGTGTCACCAATCAATGTCATATTGGAGAAGAGTTCTTATTCTCAGCTAGGATGAATCTTGACTATTATTATAACTTTGAAGTTATCCTTTGTTTACTACATATTGGAGGGGACAGGGGAGTAGCGGATTTCCTTTTCCAGAATCTTACATTTAAACATTCATGGTTGATTTTCAAGGAGGTGGGACCCCTATGGTTCATCATAAACTGAATTAATCACTTGCTTCAGATTATTTAGTCATCCTGATGTCCTAAATCTGTAGAATAGACCCAATATTTGCTACTAAGTTATCTCATGCATATCAAGAGCAATCTTATTAACTAATGTTAATAAAAGGTTTTAAATACTATGGAAAAGTAACTTACATACAACTGTCCTGAGATTCATAATCTAAATATCTTATTGGTTATACTCTATACCATTATTTCTCATGTTGTCTCTCTCTGTTATCAAAATGGAATAGTCACTAACTGATAACCTGTTAAGGGGTTCAGTATAATACCTACCTTTATACTTCCTAGAGCAGTTCTAAAGAAAAATAAAATGAGTAAAAGATCTAAACTAACAAGTCAATTTTTTGTTCTTGTTGGCAGCATTCTGAGTAATATTATACAGATTATAAAAGTTTGTTTAAATTATGAATTTGGGTTTTTGTAACCTGCTAATTGCTTTAGCTTTGTAGCTTATCCTGAAAATCCTCATGAAAATAGTATTATTCAATACTAACCAATTCTAGAATTTGTTATTGGCATTCAAAAAAATCCATTCTGTTTTTATGGACTTGCCATTGTAAGATCTAACCATTTCTTGCATGTAGTACTAAAGCAAATGAAGCATCAGGTTTGTGGTTTAGGTTTTAGTGGCTAGTGCCTTTCATACCTGTAACCTCCATTGTACAACAGAAAAAATATTAGAGAATAGCTTTGAGTCTCTAACACCCTACCGTAGTTAGTTATACAATAATCATATTCATATGATATAAATATGTAATATAATAATAGTATTTAAGATTGCTAATAGTCTACAGGCTTTATAGTACTTTAGATAATCATCAAAAAGTTTGTTTTGTCTGTTCCAGAAATATAAAACACTTTCATTGTATAATCTGATAAAGCAACACGCATCAGGTACATGATTTTGAAGTCTGGTTTAATGCTGGCCTTTCAGCATGGGGACCAGGTTAGGATTGAGTTAAAAAAAAAAATCCTGATATAATAAAACTGATAGACCCAGTAGGGATGAGGATTTATAAGGAGCTCAAGGAGTCAGAATTTAAATGGTTTTATGTTTTCTAAAGAAAAGTTGCTGGAGGGGTGTCTGGGTGGCTCAGTCGGTTGAGTGTCCAACTTTGGCTCAGGTCACCATGTCACGGTTCATGGATTTGAGCCCTGCGTCAAGCTCTGTGCTGACAGCTCAGAGCCTGGAGCCTGCTCCAGATTCTGTGTCTCCCTCTCTCTCTGCCCCTCCCCTGTTCTCACTCTGCCTCTTTCTCTCAAAAATAAATGAACACTGGAAAAAAAAAAATTAAAAAAAAAGAAGAAGAAGAGTTGCTGGAGCTTTCAGTAAGTCCTAGAATGAAAATGAAAATTATTTGAAATTTTTATCTTCCTGGACCAGAGTCTCCTATAATATTAGAGTTATGTTATGAAGCAAGTGGAATACGAAGTCATTTAATGTAGACAATGACCTATATGGGTGTGTTCAATTTTCCTGGGCTACTATCTGTTACTTATTAGCTTTCTTTAAGATCTTGGGTAGGTTAGTCATCCTCTTGGTGAATCAATTTCCTCATCTGTAAAATGGGCATCTTAAAAGTACCTTCTCCTAAGGTTGTTGTGAGAAATGAGTACATACAATAGGCTCAGATCAGTGCCTGACACATTTCCCCACAGATTCTACCCACTACCACTTCAACTTCACAGAATTTATGTTATGAGAAATAAAGGCTTTAGATAGTCATTTTTACTTTATATATATTTAACTGATGTTTTCAATTTGTATTGCTTAAATTTATACACTAAAATCTGGCTACATAATTAGCTCATCAATATATGGATGTCTTTCAGATACTCCCAGCCCCTACATGAAGAAATAGCATTGCATAAGCATCTGAAACATAAAAATATTGTCCAGTATCTGGGCTCTTTCAGTGAGAATGGTTTCATCAAAATCTTCATGGAGCAGGTCCCAGGAGGTAAGAGATGTTCTTCTTTTTTAAAAAAGTATGTGTAGGGGCTTGAAGAGAACAAGGGAGTGGGATTTACAAGTTTACAGGTCTTACTTCATCCAAGTTAAAAGAAAAAAATTAGATTATATTCATTGCAGCATTATTTACAGTAGCCAAGATATGGAAACAACCTAAATGTCCCATCATTGGATGAATGGATAAAGAAAATGTGTTTTGTATACACAATAGAATATTATTCAGTCATAAAAAAAAGAGTGAAATCATGTCATTTGCAACAACATGGATGGACTGTGAGGGCATTATGCTAAGTGAAATAAGTTTTCAGAGACTTATACAGAGAAAGACAAACACTATATGATCTCACATGTGGAATCAAAAAAAACCCTCAAAAAACAAATAAACAAAAAAAAAACAACGCAGGGGCACCTGGGTGGCTTAGTCAGTTAAGCGTCTAACTCTTGCTTTCTGCTCAGGTCATGACCTCATGGTTTAGGAGTTCAAGCCCTGTAGGGCTCTGTGCTGAAAGTGCGAGCCTGCTTGGGACTCTCTCCCTCTGCCTCTCTGCCCAACCCCCCAGCTCCCATGCCTACTCTCTCTCAGAATAAACAAACAAACAAATAAAATAAATCCCAAACAAGCCAACAAAGGAACCAAATTCAAAAATAACAAAGAACAGAAGCAGGGGGAGGGGTGGGCAAAATGGATGAAGACGGTCAAAAGGGCCAAGCTCCCAGTTATAAAATAAATTAGTCCTTGGGGATGTAATGTACAGCATGGTGACTATAGTTAATAACACTACTCTGTATTTGAAAGTTGCTGAGATGTATACAAATATCACAATGTATATAAATATCAAATCATTATGTTGTACACCTGAAACTAATATAATGTTATATGTCAAGTAGACCTCAATAAAAGTATTTAAAACATTTAGACATGTGACATCAGCTTGCAGTTTATTAGGAGGCAGTAAAAATATCTTCAACGATTTTAGTATCCATCATTTTAACTGGATTCAAGTTAGAGACTGAGGAGCCTTTTATTTTGACTGTATTTGATAATGAGTATCTTCAGAGCAAGGGGGACACTTTCCTATTCATATATGAGCCCAGGTGTCTAATACTCCAGTTCCTGGAGTAAGTGTTAGCTTAAATTAATGTTACATTATTAACATACTTTAAAGAACTCATTTGAATAAGAATTTTTCCACTGTTTCTCCCTGCTTTACAGGAAGTCTTTCTGCTCTTCTTCGTTCCAAATGGGGCCCATTAAAGGACAATGAGCAAACAATTGGCTTCTATACAAAGCAAATACTTGAAGGATTAAAATACCTCCATGACAATCAGATAGTTCACCGCGATATAAAGGTAGGGATGCATGACGATTCCTGGTTAAAAGTTCCTTGGTGGGTAACTGGTTTTGTTTTTTGTCTTTTAGCAAAAGTCATGCTGTGTTATGGGTATTAATTTAGAATCGTGAATCAATAAATCTTAGAAATAGCAGAAATACAAGATACTAACTCCTTGGCTGCTCTGAGTCAGTCATTGATATTCATGCGTTCTTCTCAAGGAATAAACCTCTTAACTGTGTTCCCCCAAAAAAGATTTGAGTTTCTGCTGCCCACCTGGCACTGTTTGTGGTGCTCTGGGGAGGGGGCGGCACAGCAGAACAAAACTGGACAGGATACGTTCCTCACCCCTGAGGAGATCACAGGCTGGTGAATCTTTGTAGTCTTGCCCAGCGTTGCTACTCAGTAAATATTGACTGCATCAATGGATAAATGACTAGGAGGGAAAAAAAATAAGATCCTCTTCTCACAAGTATCGTATACTCATTGTTTGAACTAAAATGAAATAACTTACTTGATTCTTTTTAAAAAGAGAAAATTCAGAATTAATAAATTTCTGACAAAGGTGGGACTGTGGAAATGAAGTTAATATTACTATCAACCCAGATCTCATTTATTTGCCAGATCTCTAAATATTCCAGGAAAAGAAGTAAAATAACAGAAAATACAATGGGAGATCGTGCATGTCATATTTGAACTTAATCACATACCAGGGACCCCTTCTGTTCACAAACCACAGCAAATCCTGACCAGGCACCTGTTTTGACCTTGTGGCTTGAGTAGCACATTGTGAATTGATAATATATAAACAAAAACGGTGTTAAGAATTCACTCTGGAAGTTAACTATTAATAAGGAGTACAGAGTTCGTGTCCTTGTTTACTCTGAGGGCACTTTTTCCTATTGGACTTAAAAAACAGTATCAGAAGAAAGACCAATTTTGATTCAAGTCTTTTGTTCTCTAGGGTGACAATGTGTTGATTAATACCTATAGTGGTGTTCTCAAGATCTCAGACTTCGGGACATCAAAGAGGCTTGCTGGCATTAACCCATGTACTGAAACTTTTACTGGTATGTTTTTGCAATGATGATACAGATCTTATATAATTAAAGAAATAATTGCTGCATTAGAGCATAATGTGAGAGATAAAGTCAGTCTGGGTTCTCACAGACATTAATGTCGGTATCTTTGATGCTCACTGAAAACTGTTATGCAGAATTTGATCTGGCTCTTTTCTCATCATGTATTTCTATTGCTCAGTCGCCTGTTTAATGCCACTGAAATGTTTTTTTAAACTCTCAATTTGTTATTTGTTTTCCCTTTCATGTCATTACATCTCTCCCGGTTAGCCTACAACCACTATAAGCCCAACAAGACTTTTGTTTTTTGCATGTTTTTAGCCCAACCTCTCTGTGATTCTTACTCATACCTTAATCACTTCGCATTTGAACTATGAGTTCCTAATCTGTTTACTCCCTGTGGCCTATTTCCTACTGACAACATAAATAACCAGTAGAATTTCAATTCAGAAAGAGGAAGTGACTCATCAACTCAGAATTGGGGTGGGGGAGAGAGCTTCCCTGAGAAATTAGGCAATTCAGCCACCAAGCTACCTCTAGAACAAAGTCCTGGGGGAGTGGAGACAAAGTGATTGCCAAAAAGCTAACAGTAGCCTAGAGGAAACCACCACGGCTCAGAGAGATTAATGATTGGCCCACAATTAAAGGAGGGCATCTGGAACTTCACCTCTGGTTTTTATGCTCCATTCTGCTGATTCTCTTGAAGTGCTAAGTCCTTGTTATTATCATCAGAGAAAGAATAATTTAGCAAAAAAAAAAAAAAGGTAATGAATAATCTCTGGTTTAGTAGAAAGCAATATGGCCAGCTATCTCCATTTTTGAATCCCATGAGATAGGTGGTCACACCTCAGTTTTGAAGATGAGGAAATTGAGAGAGAAGAGAGATCACAGCCAGAAGTCACAACTGTTTTTAACTGCTAGAACTCAGATTTTTAATCTGGCCTTTGCTCTTTGCTTTGATCTTCCTGCTCTGGTCCACGTTGCTGAGGTATCTGTTCCCAAAGCCTGGGAGGAGAAAAGGAGAGAAATTCTGTAAATGTCCTCAACACATTCGGTCAACAACACATCTGACCCAGTTCCCACCCTCACAGCAATGGGTAGTTCAGGGCACAGCACTACATAGTTAAAATATATTTTTCTGAACAAAATTAAATCCATCCTGCTAGTAACTTTAAATGTCTTTCCATTTCTTTCCTCATACTCTCTCGATTTGGCAAGAGAACCTTTTAGATGCTGCCAAGACTCAGTAACTTCTGACAGGAAATCCCTACTTTCAGACATTTTATTTGGACAGGATGTTAATTTAATAATATCTTCTTGCTAATCTTAAAGACATGGTATTTTTTTTAGTCCCCAAAAGAGTTAGTAAAGCAATCCTCCCAGAGCCCTTTGCTTTCCTCACGCGGGCTTCACGTGAGTGACACGTGTAACTAATGTTGCTGGTCAGAATCCAGGGCTAATCAAGAGGGCTTGGAGGGGGCACACCACCACCTTGGTGGTGATCTGCTTGCCACCATAGGCCTCACGGCTGCTTAGTCAACCTCTAACAACCTGACTTGAAAGATATTGACCTGTTTCACTTCTTGGTGATTTGGTGAGAGGGAAGGCAGCATTAACCAGCATTTCTAGAGTGCTTATGGTATACCTGGCTGTGTTAAGTGGTTTACATACATATTTCACTGAAATTCATATATGAACCCTGATCCTTAAATATTAGTATCCCAGTTTATGATGAGAAATTAAGGTTCAAAGAGGTTGAATAACTTGCCTGAGGTCACAGAGCTAGTAAGTAATAGAGCTAGGATTCAAACTAGACTTAACATGCCAAATGGAATTAATTGTCTTCTCCCCAAACCTGTTCCACCCACACTCTCCCCCATCTCAGGTGATGGCCACCCAAAACCTAGAGTTGTCCGGGATGCCTCTCTTTTCTCACACCCCAACCCAATCCGCAAGGAGAGCTACTGGCTCTACCCTCAGGTGTCCCAAACTGAACCACTTCTCACTGCCTCCACCACTGCTACCCACATCTCCCACCTGTGTTACCTCCATAGCCTGTTCTCCCTGCTCCCACTCTTGCCCCCTACTGTCTGTTCTTAACACTGCAGCCAGAGTGATCCTTTTAAAACAAATCAAGCTTGTTACTCAGAGACTTCAGTGGCTTTCTGTTTCATGCAGACAAATGCCAGAGTCCTAATATTGTGGAAAAGAATCTGACCTGATTCAGAGTCCATTACCTTCTTGACCTCATTTCCTCTCTTCTTCCCTTGCTCGCTCACTCGCTCTGTGCCAGAAAACTGGCCTTCCTGCATTTCCTTCCTGCATTATACCAGGCAGAGTCCTGCCACAAGACCTTTGCACATGTTCTGCCTTCTGCTAGTAACACTCTTCTCCCAGCTATCTGCATGGCTAAGTCCTTCTTCTTCAGGGTTTAACTCAGATGTCCTCTCAGTGAGCCTACCATGACCACCCTCTATTTACATGGCAGCCCTCCCTGGGCATTCCTGATCTCCTCCCTTTTTTTTTTTTTTTGTCATTAACACATCACTTTCTAACGTACTATATGACTTACTTATTTACTACATTGTAGTTTAATGTGGGTCTCCCGCTGCAAAGAATGTAAGCTCCATGAGCCCAGGATTTCTGTCTGTTTACTCCACTGCTATATTCTTAGTGCCTGGCCCATGACAGGCCCTCAATTTAAATGTGCTGAGTGAATGAGAGGATTAAGTGGAATGTCAAAATTTACACTTTTAGCCACTAAGTTGTAGTGGTTCCAAGGGTCGTTACAGTGGCAGAGAAATTCTAAGAGATGATTTTAAAGTAATTTTTTAAAACTTTGGAATGAAGATGTAGAAGATACGGTTTTCAAGTGAGTACTCTCACTTTTTTCCACAGGCTACTGTACAGATTGGCTTGCATCTTCATTATGAAGCTCTGTAAATCTTTTTATATAAAATATTATGTCATGTGATTATGGAATAAAGAGAACAGTCATGAATACATAACCAAACCTGGGTTTTTATTGTTGGGTTTTTTTTTTTTGGCACTTACTCTGTGGGGGATAATTAAGTGCAATTGTCAGATAGAGCTCTTTGAAGTATTATCTGTGAATAAAAACATTGCATAACTTATTAAGGTATTACCTGAATTGTTCAATTTTTAATGTTCACTTTATTGTTAATTGTTGTAATTTCTACACAGATATTAATATAACTTAAATTCTCACATCCATTCTTTTTTCGATCCGGATATAACAAAAACCGAGTGGTAGGCTTCAACACATATTTTCTAAAAGACCGCTTGATTTTATTTACATCATAAAAAAAAACCAATCACTATAGCTTCGTCAGCTATAAATTAAGAGAAATCATAGCAGTTTTTTACTAAGGGTAGGTGATTTGTGGAGTGAAGGTGAAATATTCTTGGCTAGGTGAAATGTTTACCTCCAGTAATGTTGCTGATTGAAGCTGACAGGAGGCATGTACGGTGAACTTGAACATGAGCTACTGCCACATAATGATGACAGCTGGAGGATAAGCTGGCAAGATGACAATACTAGATGAAGATAATATACTTCTATTTGGTTTTATGATCAACAGCCAGTTTCTAGCCTGTTTTGGTGGGTTTCATAGGAGCAGTTTAGAGGAACTGTACATAGCAGTTTCATCTGTAAATCATGCATGAGACGTTCATAAAAGGTATCTGTATTTATCAGGTTGTCTGCCAGTTTGGTTATGAATCACAACATACTGAAGTAGCTCTTTTAGCAAATGCCTCAGGATTGGAGATAATTGAATGTGGCATCTTGGATGAGTTCCTGTTTGCTGATTCTATCATTTGTATGAGTACATCAGTAGCGGGGGTGTGGTAGTACTCTGTTCCTGTTCACACTCCTGACTCATTGATGGACTTGGGGGAGTCAATCTAAGGTCTCTGAGAAGCCAAGCCACCCTCTTGTTTGCACCACTTGAGATAACCACAGTTGAGTGTTTGTCTGGAATATGCCAGACTAAAGTTAGAACCAAGCGTTCTTGACTCCCCATTCAATGCTCTTGCCATCCTACCACACTCTCTGATTCCACATAGCGTTTTAAGTCTCCTGTGTTTCACTGTATTCTTCTTCACTCTGTGTCTGGTGATTTGTCTGTACTGATTGCTCAAGACCTGTCTCTGACCTCTTAAGCCCGTTATTCCATGGACCACAGGCATGCAGCAGAAGTCATATATATTTGATTTACAGAATAGACTACACCAAAAGCGATTTACATTACTTTTAATGATGGCTTTCAGAATCTTTCATGCTTTTGTGATTTAGAGATAAGAATCAAGACAGAAGAGTTAACCATTTAATTTAGATATTGAGAAATATATTGGGGCGCCTGGGTGGCTCAGTCAGTTAGGCATCCAACTTTGGCTCAGGTCTCACAGTTCATGGGTTCGAGCCCCCATCAGGGGCTGGAGCCTGAAGCCCGCTTTAGATTCTGTATCTCTTCTCTCTCTCCTCTACCCCTGCTTGCACTGTCTATCAAAAATAAATATATGTTAAAAAATTATTTAAAAAAATAAATTGAGAAATATAGGTGAAGAAAAAAATGGATGAATGCCCTAGAATTTTTCTGGAAAGGTTAGAAGTATACATAATAGGAATCTTTTTGTGGTTGAAAAACTGATTGCAAAAACCATGTGTCTCTGTTGTTCTCAAATGACTAATTGTTAGAAGTTTCTAAGAGCCCCCAATAAAATGATGCCTCATTTATACTCTAGTATCTAGGAAATGAGAAAGCATCTATTCATGACCAGATCACATTGGCAAAGTATCCTTATATCCCTGAGAAAATCCATTATGACAGTGGTTATTTCTATTTTTATTAATAACCAAGAAAAATGGAACACACAAAAATTGAGGTATTGTGGCACCTGGGTGGCTCAGTTGGTTAAGCATCCAACTCTTGATTTCAGCTCAAGTCATGATCTCACATTTCATGAGTTCGAGCCCCATGTCGGGCTTCCTGCTGATGGCATGGGCTGCTTGGGATTTGTTCTCTCTCTCTCTCTCTCTGCCCCACCTCCTCTTGCGCTCTCTCTCTCTCTCTCAAAATAAAATAAACATAAAAAAAAAGATGAGGGGTGCCTGAGTGGCTCAGTTGGTTAAGCATCTGACTTTGGCTCAGGTCATGATCTCGTGGTCATGAGATCGAGCTGTGCATTAGGCTCTGTGCTGAGAGTGCAGGACCTGCTTGGGATTCTCTCTCTCTCCCTTTCTGTCCCTCCCCTGCTCATGCTTTCTTTCTCTCTCTCTCACAAAATAAATAAACTTAAAAAAAAAATGAGATATTAAGACCCAAATCATGCTTTTAAAGTTGTCTTATTTATGTTGGCAGTTAAAGCTGTCATTAGATATTCGTGTGTTTTCTAAAGTAGAAGTGTGTTTGAATTATCCCCAGGCACCCTTCAGTATATGGCACCGGAAATCATAGACAAAGGACCAAGAGGCTACGGGAAAGCAGCAGACATCTGGTCTTTGGGCTGCACGATCATCGAAATGGCCACAGGGAAACCACCTTTTTATGAACTGGGAGAACCACAAGCAGCTATGTTCAAGGTCACATTTCATATCTCTTAAAAAACATTGTATAAAGCTATTAGACATTCCATGTGTCTATTTGAAATTTTTTTAGGCCTAAGGAAAGAAGCCTAGGTAAGCACATTAACTGTGCTCACAAAGTTCATTAAAGTTCATGAAGATTCACTTTCCTCAGAGTCAATATGTATGCCTCACGCTGAGGATCTGTCTCCTCCCTGCCTTAATTTTTCAGCTATAAAGTGAGAGTCCCCATAACTTCCGCTGACTGCCTTTTCCCAATGCAACATAAATAACACACTACTTCATGGAAGATGCTTTAAGCAATTGGTAAATAGTCCGAAAATCTTCCATGGAAGGAGATGTAAGGATGTTTTTTATACATTTAAGTATTAAAGCAGTAATTCCCTTCGCTATCATAAGACTTCAGAGGCTCCATTAAGAAGGGGGTGGGCATAGTTGCTATTTTAAGGACGTCAATCATATTCTTATATATCTACTCTTCTGGCCTGTTAATTTCCCCATTTGTAACTCTCCTGGGGATGGGAAGCCAGCAGCCCACCTCCCAAAATAGGAAGCACCAAATATGGAAATAGGGCAGAGAAAGCCCAGGGGCCACCGCTTCAGAATTCAGGGACTGAGCAAAGCGGTGACCTGTTCTGAGTCCCTGCAGTCCCCACCTGTCCTCACTTGCTACGCTGCCAAGCCCAAGGTTTAAACTGAGGACTTGTTTCCCAAGAAGTAAAGCTCATGTCTGCTGTTCTCATGATAAGTGGTTATCGCTTTCCCTACCACTGACCATGTTTCTAGCACTTATCCCACCTGCGAATTGCCTCCTGTGAGGAGCCATGTGTTACATACCTTCTGCTTTTGTATAAAGGTTGGCTTACTTTAAGCTTGAAGGGGATCTGATGGGATACCGCTGATGCAGAAATGAGTAGTGTGACCACATGGGAAGGGCACTGAGAGCTGTAAGAGCTGCCTTTCTTGACATAAATGAATGTCTTTCTCTTCTTGGTCGATCTTTCAATTTTCATCCGTCTCTAGGAGTTCACTCCGAAATGCTGCTGTTACCCGTCACTGCAGGGACAATTATACAGTATGTGTTAGATGAGATAACATAGACTCAAGCACTGATCTACAGTGTTTGAATGTAGGTTCCAACACCGTCAGACTCTTTGGGGACTTTGGGCAAATGACTGAAGCTTCTTGTACCTCAGTTTCCTCATCTATAAAATAGGTATAAAAATAGTACCTATGTAATAAAGGTTTTTTTGAGATGTGTATGAGACAATATGTGCAAAGCACTTAGAATAGCGTCTGACATATATTAAAGGCTATATAATTACCATAAGTAACTATATATTATTATCTATATAGCAATACACTTATAAAAGGTATATAATAACAAAAAATTCCTTAGAAAATTTTCTTTACTAAATACATGAAAAAATTATTGGAAAAAATTAGAATGGCAA
Source organism: Crocuta crocuta (assembly GCF_008692635.1). NCBI lineage: Eukaryota > Metazoa > Chordata > Mammalia > Carnivora > Hyaenidae > Crocuta > Crocuta crocuta. Next base: position 14,674,242 of record NW_027532015.1, read on the forward strand.
CAATGAGAAGAAAATTCTAATTGTTATAAAAATCCTGTTTGTTTAATTTTAAAGTATTTAAAAATATCTCTGTGTGTCGGCAGTTTGAGACAGGAAAAATATTCACAAATCATGGCATAGGGGAAAGAACACAGGCTTTAAGCCAAAAAGATTAAGTTTTCAATCCCAGATCTCCCTTTCTATAACATGTAACCTCACTCCTCTGAGCCTCATTTTCCTCATTGATGTAACAGGGATAATATTTAATCTACTGGGTCATTGGAGTATTGAGTGGAATTTATAAATCAAAAACCCAAGCACAGTTCCTGGCATATAGCTATTATGACCAACACAATGGTCTCAATTAAAAACATCTTTCTTGCGTGCCAGTGTGCTAATGTGTTCTAAAACTTGAGGACTGAATTATTACTTCATAGTGCTGTCTCCTGTCTTAACATAACTGCTCCCGTCTATGTCATTGGTAAAGTTACAAAAGCACTCTGGAAACTTTCCATAACCTAGAGAAAAAATATCCTATCTCACCTCGAGAAAAGGCATGAGTTTGTAGGAAGTAAATGGTAAAGGACTTTGTTGAGCAAGGGGACCAAGTTTTGAGTCCTGGAGCTCATGCGATGAGATGGTCACTCAGAAGTCCCATTGTGCTGTGTCTTAGGTGGGAATGTTTAAAGTCCACCCGGAGATCCCAGAGTCCATGTCAGCAGAGGCCAAGGCATTCATACTGAAATGTTTTGAACCAGACCCTGACAAGAGAGCATGTGCTAACGACTTGCTTATTGATGAGTTCTTGAAAGTTTCAAGCAAAAAGAAAAAGAGCCAGCCTAAGCTTTCAGGTATGTGGTTGCAGTGAAGAGGATGTGAATCAGCGTCAGTAAACCCTCAGCTTTTAAGATGGAAGATTTTTCTAGAAGTAAGGTAATCTGTTTATAGATTGATATCACTGGAAATTGGTGTAAACATTAGGACAGTGTTCTCAGACATTCAGTTTTGGTATCAGGAAACTGTCTCACCATTGATTTCACAAATGCTAGGACCTCGTCAATGATAGTCTTTCATCACCTGGTTAGCAGGCATGTAGTATATCGGTATCTAGAGGATTCTAGCATCACTGATACGAAGGTTACAGTGCAATAGGGGTGAAATACAGCCTTATAGAGCTGAAACTTTAAATCACCACTAATGAGCTACAGGGCCATTACGGAGCTGTTAAAATTTCCAAGCCATCCAGATTCTATGTTCTTTTAATTTTAGTCAGTGGAAAATACCTATTGCCTCTTAGAGAATATTGTTTGGAATAATAACCACTCCTCCCTGCAAGAAAAAAAAAAAGAAATGAAAGAAAGAGAAGATTGCCAGTTATTTAAAATTTAAGAAAAAGCAGTATGAAAATATAAATTTTCTTTTGCAATAATTTCCATAGCTCATCTCAGAAAGGAAAAGCAAGTCAATGATTCATTTGTTATTGGCATTTTTGTGTTTGTTTGGGATGAGGGTGGACAGGTTGAATGTTTGGAAAAGACATTGATCCCATTTCAGGCATTCACTTTTTTGTTATTTCTGTTCAACAACAAACCCAACGTGTGTTCATGTTGTTGTTTGCTCTTCTTCCCACAGCGCTTTCAGCTGGATCAAATGGTGAGTGCATTTTTATATTGCCTCCTGAGCTGAAGCTTGATGCATTGCATAATAAGCTCTAGATTTCCCATTGAAAAGCTGCTTTTTGCCTCCATGGGAGGCTCCTGGGTGGCCAGGATGTATGCAGCTGCAAGCCAGGCTGGGCCCATTCCTTCAGAAGCCCCTCTCCTCCCTAGGAAAGCAAAACCAGGTGTGCTAACCTAATTACCAGCTAAAATCCCACTTGGGATTGTCGTTAAGTGTGACCAAGAACTTCATGCCTCCTGTTAATTAAAACTGTGAACTATAACCTGGTCTTAGTTTTCCCAAATGAATGCAAGCTGCAAGACTCTTCCTTCCCCAGGTGTTTTTATGGGTCATACACTGTTTCTGTCCAGAGGAGAGGCCGTGGCTTTACCTGAAGGGGCCTCCACCTTCAATAGCTGCACTTGACTTCCCCTCAAGAGGGAGCTGGGAGGGTGGTGCTGAGGAGGGCCTCCTTCCCCCTTCAGGAGACATGTCTTATCCAATACCAGACTGCTCTCCCTTTGCCACACATAGATGCAGAGAATTAAGTAAGTCATTTTAACCTAATGCACACTTACTGTGCATTCACTGTGGGCCCAAGAAATGTGTGAGGCCCTGAATATATAAGGGTGATAAAAGCATAGTTCCTAGCTTTAAGGAGCTGTTGTTCTTGTAGGGGAGATGCACAAGGACTAAATCATCTACACCGTAGTGTAATTTAGTCAGTAGAGAGGAGGTTGTAAAGGGGAACAGAGTGACTGATGTCAGTCTGTGAAAGTGGTTCCAAGGAAGACTTTCCAGTGAGGCGACCCCTGATGAATAAAGATGAACTTGAGTTTAACAGGTGGTTGGGGAGTGGAGAGCCAGATGAGGGTGGTCCTAGCGTAAGTTAGTGCAGTATGTGCGAAACCTACGGTGTGAAGGGAGCAGGATGTGGTACTTAAAGTTACATGGGGAAGAGAAGAAGTTGGAGGTGATTAAGCAGGGTCATATCCCAAAGGGCTCCACATGAGAATTAGCAAAGAAGAGTGGAGAGCTGGGGAGAGACTTTAATCTAGAATTAAAAGAATGCGATCTATTGTTCTACGATAACAGAAATGTCCTACATCTATACTGTCTGTTCATTAGCCACTACCAGCAACATTTAGCTTGAAGAGCTTGTTATCTAATATCAGTGAAAAACTCCCAAGGCTGCAAAGCCTTGAGTCCACATTTGGCCAAGCTGGCAGCTGTTTTGTCCATTCTGCAATCTATTCCTGTAAATATGAAGTGAAACAAAGCACACGAGAGATCTCAGCAGCTCCCAGAAATATCCTCTCAAAAGCAGTCCTGTATTTGGGGCCCCCAACAAACCTTTCTCCTCTTAGACAGCCTTACTATTATCAGCAAGAAAGAGGTTACTCTTTTGCTCTCTGCTTTGGCAGCACTTCCTAAAATATAGTTTATGGAATGCTGGGTCCATGAGCTGTTCCAGAAAAATGGGCATTCCACGTTCAAGTAAATCTGGGAAATGCTGCACGTGAGCACTTTCCCCTGCGATGTATTTTGAGCCTACCGGTTTGCACATCTCTGTACACTGAAATACGGAATTGTGGTGTTAAATTGGTAAACTCAGAGTAGCTCTTCTTAGCTTGATCTCGGTTCCTACCTTCTACTAATTCAGCGACAGCAGGTAGGTCAACCATTTCATCCTTGAGCAACTTTCTAGTTGCTGATCAGTGAGATGGGTTCCTCAGAGATGAACTATCCCTGGAAGCTGTATGCTTCTCTTCTTCCTCCCTACAGCTGGAGCCAAAGCCAGGTACCTCTCTAATACCTGCTTTCTTCACCTGAGCTACAACTGGGATAGAATAATAGAATGGCCCTGCGTGACATCTTTGATATAACCAAGGGGTAGGACGTGTCCTACTCGTAAGATTCTGTGATTAAGGAAGCTCCTGGATAGGGCTAAAAAACCCTTTTTTCTAAGACTCAGCAGCTCGGAAGAGCTTTCAGTGATAGGGCAATACATTTTCAGAGAATGTCACTTCCTGCTGTATTCATGGGATTGTTTTTCATCTTCTGGAGCATCACTAATTGTGTTATTAGGTAAATCAAGCTCTTGGTAATACGGTGTTACCACCTGTTGAATATTTGCTGGTGAAAAATATTTTTTATCACATGTATTTTTCTGACTATAAACATAATACATGTTGATTGGAGAAGGTTTGGAAATTTTGGAACAATAAAAGAAAATCACAATCACTGCAAGTACATCTTCTAGAAATAACTACCATGAATAATATGGCATTCTTTGGCATATTTTCTCACAATTATATATACAGCATAGAAGAAAACATATCTATGTATATGGAATCATAAGGGATAGAGTCTGAAAATAGTTGGAGGAAGGGAAAGAAGAAAGAAAGAAAAGGTGTGTCTGGCTTTCCTGTATTTATAAATCGGACGAGGGCTTCTCAGACATGTCCATCTGTCTGACCAACATTGATGGCCTACTGCCACCGCCCTTGCTGTGAATCATTCCTAATTTGCAGTCACGGTGGACAGAGTCAAGAGTCCACTTGACCACTTGCTGACTGACCATCCCACATCTTCGAGACTGGGCCAGTTGTTGATTCCGCCCAGTCCAAGAGGAATTAAGTAAAAAAGGGATTCTAGGCAACAGCAGATTTCCTTTTTTATAATTCTATATCTGCCTTCTTTAGTGAGGCCTTTTGTGGTATTGGGACACTTGTTAGGTAAAGATGATTCTGGCAAAAATTACTTTCTTTGGGGCCCCTGGGTGGCTCAGTCGTTTAAGCCTCTGACTTCAGCTCAGGTCATGAACTTGCAGTTCGTGGGTTCGAGCCCCGCATCGGGCTCTGTGCTGACACTTCAGCTCAGGTCATGAACTTGCAGTTCGTGAGTTCTAGCCCCGCATCAGGCTCTGTGCTGACAGCTCGGAGTCTGGAGCCTGCTTCAGATTCTGTGTCTCCCTGTCTCTCTCTTTGCCCCTTTCCTGCTTATGCTCTGTATCTCTCTCAAGAATAAATAAACACTTTGAAAAAAAATTACTTTCTTTAAAATCAATATTTGTTGAAATGTTGGCAGTTGCTACTGTGCCAAGTCAGTCTCCATCAAAATAAAGGCCCTTGTCTGCTCTGGAATCACAGTGCTTGAGAACTAGAAAAGACCTGAGAGATCACATAGTCTGTTGGTTTCCAAAACTTGTGTTTAGCAAAGAACCCTTTTTCATATGAATCCTTAAGCAGAATCCTGATACAGAAGACTGATAGAACATATTTGTTTTTGGCAAAACAGGTTTGGAACCTGTGTTCTAGATCACAGAATCCTACTTACTCACCCCAACTAAGGCAGCCCCAAGATGCTGAGGTGGACCCTTAAGCCTGTGAGAAACATGGTTTAAAAAATAGGAATCTGGAGGCACCTGGGTGGCTCAGTCGATGGAGCATCTGACTTCGGCTCAGGTCATGATCTCACGGTTCATGAGTTTGAGCCTCACATAGGGCTGGCCGCTGTCAGCTTATCAGCGCAGAGCTTGCTTCAGATCCTGTCCCCTTCTTTCTGCCTTGCCCCTGTTTGCACTCTCCCCCCAAAATAAATAAATATAAGAAAATTAAAAAATAAATAAAAAATATGAACCTAGTCCTTTATTTTATAGACATGAGAACTGAGGCCCATAGATGATCTTCCTAATATCTGACAAATGGTCAGTAGAAATGAGAGGACTGGAACCCAGGACCGCTGCGCCTGGTGCTTCCACTTTTTCACGGCCCTGAGATATTTCTTTCTCAGGACCTTGGCCCACCCCCCTGTACTCCCCTCTGCATGGATTGGGTGGATTGGATATGGAGCACGGGGAGAAATTAGGATCCATGACTGGCCTCTTAGGTAGCATAATTTTACTAGTCATTGCAGCGATACACTTGACAATGAATACTGCTCTCTTTTGGTGAGTGTTTAGTATGTGTACATTTTTTTAATGTTTATTTTCGAGAGAGAGAGAGAGAGAGAGAGCATGCGTAAGGGAGGGGCAGAGAGAGAAGGAGACACAGAATCAGAAACAGGCTCCAGGCTCTGAGCTGTCAGCACAAAGCCTGGCCTGACACAGGACCCAAACTCATGGACTGTGAGATCATGACCTGAGCTGAATTTGGACACTTAACCAACTGAGCCACCCAGGTGCCCCTAGTATGCGTACGTTTTTAAAAGTATTAATGAGCATTTCCCCTCTCGTGACAAGCAGAGTACCTTAGAAGCATATCCTTGCCTGTGCCCGTCTTGGTGGAGGACACCAGCAGCAGCAGCGAGTATGGCTCGGTTTCTCCAGACACGGAGCTGAAGGTAGATCCCTTCTCTTTCAAGACGAGAGCCAAATCCTGTGGTGAACGAGATGTAAAAGGAATACGGACACTCTTTCTGGGGTAAAGACCTGACTTACTTTGGGTGAAAGAAGAACGTCGTGGGTCGTTTTATAAAGAACGCTGTGATTTATCCTGCATTAAATTCTTACAGCATTCCGGATGAAAATTTCGAAGATCACAGCGCTCCACCTTCCCCTGAAGAAAAAGATTCAGGATTCTTTATGCTGAGGAAGGATAGTGAGAGACGGGCCACCCTTCACAGGATCCTGACCGAAGACCAAGACAAAGTTGTGAGGAACTTAATGGAGTCTCTGGCTCAGGTAACCTCTCTCGTGGATACTTGGTTCCTAGAGTTACATACTTGCACATGTCATCACCCCTTGGAACTGTCACAAGTGATGTGACAGGAGGGAACTCTAGGGCTCTTGATGATGAAACCTGCCTCCCCCAGAGAGGAAAAAAAGCCAGTCCATGATGTAGAAACTACATCTTTAAAAAAATTTTATTTATTTTTGAGAGAGAGAGAGAGGAGAGAGAGAGAGACAGCACAAGCAGGGGAGGGGCAGAGAGAGAGGGAGACACAGAATCCGAAGCAGGCTCTGGCTCTGGTGGCCAGCAGCTGTCTCCCCTGCGTAGACCTTCGTTCCTACCTTCTGTCTTGGGAAAACAGCTGCGGCTGCACAAAGGGTGGAGCTGGAGGGGCCAGGTCCAGTTTGTCTCGCAGTCCGACTGTCTGGTCTCGGCTTGTACTGGGATATAAATGGAACGACACTCTCTTTCTCAGCCTTTGTCTTTGTCTTCATAACTCCACTCAGTTTCATTGTTGATCCTGTCGCCTTGGCAATTCTCTGATGCCCACCTCTTTGGATCCCATAGGAAGGGTCAAAAGCCACATGTGTGTCAGCAGGGTCTCTGGGTGCAAGACCTGAAATGAATACTACCTGCACTTTCTGGGAGAACCCTCCTTGGGTCCTAAAGGAAAGCTGCCTCGAGCGGTTACTCCGAGGCCCAGGAAGGAGGGGCTCTGGGCCGAGGGGCAGCCAGGGCTCTGTGCTGGGGTAGGGTGAGTGCCCCGGACTCTGCACAGGAGTGTTGGGGGGTGTGGAGGAGATGGGAGCAATCTGGAACCTGTAGCTGTCTCCCTTGCCTTTCTTTCTGCTCACTCTGCTCATTCAGGGACTGGAGATTGGATGGCACGAGATAAGAAGGGGAACTAAATTAAAAAAAAAAATTTAAGTTTATTTATTTTGAGAGAGAGAGAAAGAGAGACAGAGAGAGAGTGGAGGGGGAGGTGAACAGACAGAGAGAGAGGGAGAGAGAGAATCCAAAGCACTCTCCACACTATCAGAGCAGAGCCCGACGCAGGGCCCTATCTCATGAACCTTGAGATCATGACCTGAGCCAAAATCAAGGGTCAGATACTTAACAACTGAGCCATCCAGGTGCCCCAGAAGGGGAACCAGATTTAGATGAAAGGTACATCTGGGCAACAATTGCAAGTCATTCATTCATTCAACAAATACTTACCGTCTACTGAATCCCAAGCACTTGTCTCTGTGCTATAGATATTACAGTGAACAAAACTGTAAAAAAAATATATCCCATTGCAGCTGACATCCTAGTGGAGGAAGAAAAACAATAAAAATTAGTAACTATATAGCAGCAACACATACAGTTACAACATATAGTAACAATAGTAAACATATTGTAATAATAGTGAACATATTCAACATGAAGTAATAAGAACACTTTGTATGAGCCAGGTATTGTTCACGGTATTTCATGTATATTCACTCATTTAATCCCCATGGCAATAGCACTATAGTAATAGTTCCTTTAGCATCTTCATTTTGAGATGAGGACACAGAGGCACAGAGGAGTTGAGTAACTTGCCAAGGCCACATAGCCCTAAGCAACAGAGTCAGGATTTAGGCCTAGACAGTCTGGCTCCAGGGTTTATGCTCTTAACCACCACACCATTCTCCTCCCCGGGTGACAGCTCCCAGGTGGTGACAAGTGCTGGTAGAAACATAAAGCAGGGGAGGGATTGGCGCCTTAGGTTGGGGAAGGAAAGGAAATCCCCATCAGCTGCTGTGGAGTGAAGACTTCTCCGAACTCTGGCTACCAGTGCACGATGCCTGTGTGAGGTCAGAAACATGGGGACTGCGGGGATTGCCTAAAGCTCATGATCACCCCCAAAGGATGTGCTCCTCCATTACAGAAAGGGGTTTCTGAAGGTCCATCAGGCAGGACTGCTGTGATCATTGTCAGGGTCCCAGCTCTCGGCGCAGAGCCTGCCAAGAGACTTTACTTCCATGACTGCGCTGAAACGCTTAAATTTCGCAGTTGGTTGATCCTATTTAATTGTCTGTGACTTCCTGGTTCTTTAAGCATACTTGAATGTTTTCTGTAAAAGGAGAAAGAGGGGCGCCTGGGTGGCTTAGTCGGTTAAGCGTCCGACTTTCGCTTAGGTCATGATCTCGTGGTTCGTGGGTTCGAGCCCCGCGTCGGGCTCTGTGCTGACTGCCAGCTCAGAGCCTGGAGCCTGTTTCAGTCTGTGACTCCCTCTCTCTCTGACCCTCCCCTGCTCACGCTGTCTCTCTCTCTCCTAGAAATAAATAAAATTAAAAAAAAAAATAAAAGGAGAAAGAAAAAACATGTTAAAAACAACCATCAGAGGGCACGTATGAAGGGACCGGTGAGGACCAGAAACCGTGGTCCTCGCATGCTAAATCCCCCATCATCCAGTGATAGCAAGGGTCCTTCTGACTGTGTCGCTGTGACATCACATGGTGGCCTAGTGGTGGAGCAGATCCTAGTCCAGGCTTACTGCTGGCCTACTTCCAGCTGATTGGGGCAGGAGAATGCAATTATTAGGAGCCTGGGCTCAGCCTCTGCTTGCCTCTGCTTGAGGCCTGGCCCTCCCAGTTCCACGCTGTGTGATTCAACCTCTGAGGCTGAATTTCCTAATCTACACAACAGAAGAAATGCTAGTATCTACCTCATGGAGCTTCTATAAGGAATAACTAAGCTCATGAGCAACTGAGGTAATAGCAGAGAGTGTTTCACACATGTTAGCTATTATTATTGCTGCTGTGAGCATTATCAAGCAGGCTAATCAAAGTTGTGTAATCTCTTCCAGTTTTTTCTACAGCCAGATCGAAGTTAATTCTTTCCATTGTATTAAATGTCGCTGGATACATCTTTACATGTAAGCCTGCCCTTTTGTACATAACAAGACCAAAAATGGAGGTGTTGGTTAGGTCCCCAGACCGGCTCACAAAAGCCCTTTGAACCTGTAACATCCTTCTGAAGTTCGCTCATCATTTTTGAGGAAGTTTAAAGGATAAAGACTAGACAGCACCTTTGCAGAAGAATCTGGATGGCACTGAGTGCTAGGAAAGGCGCACCTATCAGAGGCCACCTTCTGCTCTCTCAGGCTCCCCCTTGGTACCCCAGATGCTCATTTGTGTAGGCACGCTAATGAATGCACAGGCACGCAGGAGGTAACAGAAATAACGATTATGTAAGTGGGTGAAATACCCCAGACAGAAAACACCTCCCAGAGTCGACAACGTTCCTTTGTAGGACAGTGGCACACACATCAAAAAGACCTGAAGCAACATGTTTTTCTGTTGTGAAAACAAAGCTAATGTCAGAAAAATGTTTGCTGTTTCATCTGCTGGCAAACATGTAACTGACTTGTCACTAAGATAAGCTTCCAATTCCTGAATAACTCACATTTTTCTTCGTGAACATATTTTCATGTTATTATGATATTGCCTGTGAATCTTTACTTTGGGTGTAATTTAATTGGTGGTAAGAAAAGAAACAAAGTTTATAATTGTTCCCAGTCTGGTTTTAATTCCCTTAATGACAGCTTTCAAGCTTTTCAATATAATCTTTTCTCGTGAAAACATAAACAGGAGAGGGAGCTCCCCTAATGAAAATATACTGAGAGAAAGAACTTGATGGGACATTTCTTTTATTTTAATAGAATCCCAGAAATTGTAGTTTTCACAGCCCAATTGAGGAATTTAATTTTTATGACGTAGTAACAAAATGTGCAATAGCAGATAGAAAATGTGCATAATAAAAATCTCATTTCTTGAAGTTAAATGAGGATAAATAACATCCTAGTATCTCTCCTTTAAGGAAGCAGTAGCGGTGTTCCTTGTACAAAGTAGAGAAATTCAACCTGACAAAAGAAATTTGTTTAAATAGTGCACTATATTTTTAATATGTAAAATTGTCCGTTGGTTCATTCTTACAGCTAATGGCCTCATTGGTGGGTAAGGAATTGTTTCAAGGATGGATGGAGTTTGAAGTGAGCCCCCCCTTTTAAAAATTTTTTAATGTTTATTTTTGAGAGGGACACACACACACAGAGTGAGAGTGGGGGGAGGGGCAGAGAGAACGGGGGACACAGAATCCAAAGGAGGCTCCATGCTGTCAGCTCAGGAGTCTGACATGGGGCTCGAACCCATGAACTACAAGATCATAACCTGAGCCAAAGTCAATCACTTAACTGACTGAGCCACCCAGGCGCCCTTGAAGTGAGCCTCTTGTGGTTGAAAAGAACTGACACACTTTAAAGGCAGTTGAAGTTCTGGGGGCACGTTGTAGGTGTCTCGGGGACCGGTGAAGGAGGGGGGCATCTTCAGGGATTCCAACGATGGTGCCTCGCCCAGCCTCACAGAGACAGAAACTAGTGTGTGATTCTGAGGGCCTTCACGTGCCAGGAGTTTGTACGTCCTTTCTTGGGTTTGGCTGCTGTTGGCCCTCCTGCTGTGATATTTCTATTTCTGTGCGTTCCCTTCTTCTCTCCACATAAATTGTCATTCTCAACACCATTGCTTCTGTTTTCTTCCTTATAACTAGATGTACTCTTGCTGCTCTTTATCAGAGAGAGAGAGAGAACCATCTGGGGAGGTGCAAGAGAAAGGGGGTTGTGGACAGAGGATCCCGAGCAGGCTCTGGGCTGACAGCAGAGAGTCTGATGCGGGGCTTGAATTCATAAACCATGAGATCATAACATGAGCCGAAATCAAGAGTCAGAGGCTGAACCACCTGAGCCGCCCAGGTGCCCCTCTTGCTATTTATTTATGAAATAAATCATAGCTTATGATTTATTTCTCTGGGCTGACTTTGAGCTTTAGCTCATTATCTGATCTCTCTTTACTCCCCCATTAAAAGTTCTGAGAGCAAGAATTTTATTGCCTCAGCCTGTCCCTGTTTGGGCAAAGCTCTGTACATCTGACTAAATCATAGCTATTAGCCAATGTGTGGGGTTGGTACCCTTTCTCCCAAAGTCTGATTATTTTTTTGGTGGTTGGTGGAGGTTGGGTGGGGCATAGAGTTCAAATATGGTCTTTTCCCTTAGCTGCGGACACTTTGAACCCAACAAGGACTGTAAGTACGGCAGGCTCATGACTCATGTGTCCTGCACAGATCAACTGACAGGTTAATTTATTCACAGGGGGCTGAAGAACCTAAACTAAAATGGGAACACATCACAACCCTCATTGCAAGCCTCAGAGAGTTTGTGAGATCCACTGACCGAAAAATCATAGCCACCACACTGTCCAAGCTGAAGCTAGAACTTGACTTTGACAGCCATGGCATTAGTCAAGTCCAGGTAGTACTCTTCAGTTTTCAAGATGCCGTAAGTATGACTTTTTGCTGATGTTTTCCCGCAAACTCCCAACTAAAATTAGCAAAATAACATAAAACGCAAGTTCTGTTACCTATTCTTTCTTTAATAACTTTGATGCACGTCTCTTTTTTGATGATTAAGTGTGAGATGATTAAGGTTGCCTCTCTGTGCTTCTAAATAGCAGATTTGTTGTTTTATGTGTTTGTATCTCCCAAAGTTAGATATACATGATATTGAACACCGTGGGAAATAGCAAAACTAACCAGCATCTTCCGTGGCTGAATTCTGTGCTTATGAAATCATGTAGCCGATCACTATTTATTTTTTTGACTTCAGCCAAAGAACAGACTGTAGTGGTACTTTCTAATTCTGTATGAGACCTGCCATCTAGTGGTCATTAAGAGAAATGCAATGGCACAGATGGGAATGATCACTAAGTAAAACCAATACTTTCTTTTCCTTTCACTTTTTCACTGGTTTCCATACACAACACTTTAAACATGTTTGTTTAATTCATATTAATTTATCACTGAGTGAAAATTAATCCACATAATCTAATGAGAGATTGCTGAAGGCTCTGCCCTCTCAAATGGAGTTGCTGTGCAACACCAGCTGGAAGCCAGTCTTTCAAAAACCTGATTCAGAACATTACGTGCTATTCTGAATAAGACTTATCTGTGGAACTCTGTACCAAGAAGGCCTGAAGCAACTCCTAGAAGGTCTTCACAGGCTGAGGGAGACTGAAATAAGAGAGTTCCTCATAGTGCCTCAGGTATAAAATAGAAGCACTTTGCGTAATTGTATTTAAATTCCCCAGATGTGTTTATTTCTCCTACATAGATGCCTTGACAGTTGTATTTGGTGCATCAAATGACCCCTCATTTAAACCCGAATTATAATCTTTCAGTGGCCACTGGTATTCTCTGAAACTCTGTGTAAGCCACTTGGTCCTTGTGCTATACTGTGGACGGGAACAGCACTCCTGACTTGAGTGAGATCCTGGGTAATGAAAGCAACTGGCAAAGCCAATTACTAATAATTAAATGCTAAAGGCACACTTCACTGCAACTAGGGAACCCTAACCATCTGCAAACAGAATGAAAGACTTTAGTGATGTTGCACTTGCCCACACATTTGGCTTCCAGCCTAGAGGCTGGAAAACAAGTTGGCCAGTAGAATTCACACTGAGAGTGGATTTGTTGTAATCATGGGCCTCAGGCCCAGGTGTCTCACACACGCGCGCGCGCACACACACACACATCCTTGCTCTTGCTCAATTCCTGTGCAGGATGGGAATGAACCCCAGTAATGAACCCTGTTTGGAAGAGCTATGAGGAGCGGGTCATAGTTCTAGAAGATCCCTCCTCCTGTGTGGGACCCTTGAGAGAAATGTTCCAGTTTACCAAGTGCTATACTCTGCATTAGTCACAGAGGCAGGCAAATCCTTTAAGAAATGAAGGTACCAGAACAAACTCATTCTGAGAGGATTCCTTAGAACAAGTGCGAACCTAGCAATGGTTCACTTCCTTTTAGGAGCAACTACTCCAAGGAATTCCTCAGATTGACTCCATTGTAAACTGGGTTTTTTTTTTTTTTTTTAGAGAAAGAGAAAGCATGAATGGGAGGAGGGATGGTGGGGGGAGAGAGAATCCCAAGCAGGCCCCACTCTCAGCATGGAGCCCAACATGGGGCTTGACCCGATGACCCTGGGATCATGACCTGAGTCAAAATCAAGAGTCAGATGCTCAACAGACTGAACCACCCACGTGCTCCTAAACTGGGTGGTTTTGATGATGGACCAAGGGGCAAAGAATAAGTAACTGGAACCCCAGCTTTTGGCAGGGGCTTACAGCTAGGTCACCATCTCTGTAGCTTCTTCTAAAATCTCTGGTCAGAGCCCTTTTGGGAAAATAGCCTCTTCTCTTAGAGGGTCATGTTGACTAGCAATTAGTGGAGTTAACTCAAATTTTAAATAAGCCTCTTTTAGCTTTATGGTAATGGTTATTTTTTTTAATTTTATTTATTTATTTTTAGTTTTTTGAGAGAGAGCACAGTGGGGGAGGGGCAGAAGGAGAGGGAAGGATAGAATCCCAGGCAGGCTCCACACTCAGCCCAATGCGAGGCTCAGTCCCTTGACCCTGAGATCATGACCTGAGCTAAAATCAAAAGTCAAATGCCCAACTGACCGCGTCACCTAGGTGCCCTAATAATAATATTTTTTAAGTTTTATTTTATTTATTTATTTTGAGAGAGAGAAAAAGTGCAAGTGGGAGAGGGGCAGAGAGAGGAGAAAGCAAGTTTCATAAACAGGCTCTGCACAGGCAGCTGGGAGCCTGACACAGGGCTCAAATGCAGGGCTAAAACATGAGGCTCGAACTCACGGACTCTATGGCCATGACCTGAGCTGACTGAGCTGAAGTCAGACGCTCAACCAACTGAGCCACCTAGGCGCCCCTGATAATGGTTCTTTTTTTAAAGATAATGCATTTAGCTTATACATACAGTGGGATATTATTTACCCTTCAAAAGGAAGGAAGTTTTGACATATTACACTCAGGAAATAAGCCCATGACAGAAATACCATATGATTCCACTTAGAGGAAGGACAGGCAGAGTAGTCAGATTCATAGAGACGGGAAGCAGAATGGTGGTTTCCAGAATCTGGGAGAAGGCAGGGGGGAGTTGTTGTTTAATAGGTATAGAGTTTCAGTTTTGTAAGATGAAACGAGTTCTCAAGATGGATGGTGGTGATGGCTGCACAACAGTGTGAACGTACTTAATGCCACTGAACTATATGCTTCACAGTGGTTAAGGTGGTAAATTTTCTGGTATGTATATTTGACCACAGTTTTTAAAGAGAAAAGTAATGCATGTATCTATTTCAGTGTCTATTTAAATGTGAGAAATATTATTAGCCACTAAAAAAAGATACCCTTATGACACAGATTTTCAATGTGAACAGCCTTTCTGGAATATTCTGGCAGCTTCCTCCTCAGAGTCACAACACTGAAAATCAGTGTTTATTTTTATTTACACCCCCTGGGATTCTTTTTTCCTCCTTCACCACCTCCGTTATCCAATCTGCAGTCATTATAAAAAGTGGAAGTTACATGTTCTGAGTCCCAAAGAAGCAACGTTTCATTTAACCACACTGCCTTTGGTTTGCTTACATGCGGATCACCAGACTTTAATTTGAAGTGGCACTTTTTTTTATTGTTTTCCAATGACATAAAGGAATTATTCACAGCTCAAGGTGAAGAAACCTGGTAGTTGTTTTGTTGATAGAATGTCATCCGGTTGCTTGTGTCAGCTAGGTTATTTGCAACTAAAAATTAAAGTAGACTAAATGTCACCCTCTTTCTCCAAGGTCAATAAAGTTCTTCGGAATCATAACATCAAGCCACACTGGATGTTTGCCTTAGACAGTATCATCCGAAAGGCGGTGCAGACGGCCATTACCATTTTGGTGCCAGGTCAGAAACATTTAATTACTTTGCAAATACTTAGTGTTTGATATTTTAGATTGCTGTTTATCTGTCATTTCTGGTGTCTTCCTTACTGCCTTTCAGACCAAGTTAGCCTTTTTTCCCCAATCTTTTTGAAGCCACCAAATCAATCTTTGGCGCATAGAGTGTAAGCGATGTACACCAAGCCAGATGCTTACTACGGATGAGGAAGGTTGCTTCCTTGTTTGTAAAGAGCATATTTAGATACGCGGAGAGAGAGGAAGTTATTCAGGTGACCCAAATACATATACATTTTAATATACGGATAGTTGTGTCCACAAAACACACTCTTGTGTTATCCTTTACTGGTGGTTCTCAAATCTGCCAATGTGCATTAAGTGATGTCAGGAGCTCTTTAAAATTATAGCTTTTCAAGCCCTGTCCCAGACTGAGTGAGTAAGAATCTGCTGGGGAAAAAGCCCAGGAATCTGATTTTGATCCAGCTCCCAGGTCATTTTGATACACAGCCAGGTTTGGAAATCACTGGTCTAAACAGATCCCAGCTATGCTTGCAGGGAGGTACGAAAGGTGTGGTGTTGATGAAACAGGATTGTATGGAGTGAGAGACACATGCAAACACTAAAGCTAACTTACAAAGTACTTTGATAGTGTACTCACTAAAAAATTTTAAGCAAAGTTCTTCCCTCTTATNGATACATAAATTAGAAAAATGTTATATTATACTAATTTGTACATGTATTATAAAACATTCTAGGGGCTTCTGGGTGGCTTACTCGGTTGAGCATCTGACTCTCGATTTTGGCTGAGATCGTGATCCTAGGGTCTTGGGATTGAGCCCTGTGTCGGGCTCTGCGCTGAGCATGGGGCCTGCTTGGGCCTCTCTCTGTTTCTTCCTCTGCCCCCCTCCCCCGTTTATGCTCTCTCTCTAATATAAAAAAACAAAAACAAAAAACCAAACCACTCTAAAATAGAAATTTAAAAAGATAAGATATAAAATATCTTAAAATTTAGGTTATTTACAAATGGTACCACAAAGTTTTAAGTCATCATTAATCCTTCTGAGTTGTGGAATTCCCTCTCTTCTCTCAGAATACCTAGTTTGATTTGTGAGTGAAGGCACCAGCGTCAGTCTTATAGTCTTTGTAACGATTAAGTAAAGATTAGGGTAGAAAAGGTGCATAACTTAGAAAAAAATTCTATAAGGGCAGTAAAACACATAACGAGTAGTTGGATGTGAACCTGGGGATGCAGTGCTAATGTAAACTTAATGTAATGCTCTAAGGCAATTAACAGGTTCTTATATTTAGATGATTTGTCATTGGGATAGGCTTGGGTGTGAGGAATGTACTGTAGAGGGGTTATACAGTCAAAAGGTGTGAATTAGTGAAAGGAATAGGTATGGGTCACCTGGGTGGCTCAGTTGGTTGAGGGTCTGACTTCAGCTCAGGTCATGATCTTGCGGTCAGTGAGTTGGAGCCCCACATCGGGCTCTGTGCTGACAGCTCAGAACCAGGACCTGCTTTTGATTCTGTGCCTCCCTCTCTCTCTGCCCTTCCCCTGCTCACATCTGTCTCTCTCAAAAATAAATAAACATGAAAGAACATTTAAAAAAAGAAAAAGGAATAGGTACAGGCATAAGTTAAATATGGTAGTAACCTAAATGAGAAAAGGAGAGAGATATTATACTTTGATATATTTAGCATATAAATTATCTGTTAATCTAATTTTTTAAAACTTCCCATTAAAAATGGATTACCTAAATGCAATGGATGATATCCTGGAATAGAAAAAAATATCAGTGAAAAACTTGTGTCTGAATAAAGTCTGTACTTTAGTTAATAGTATTGTACCAGTGTTAATTTCTTAGTTTTGATGAATATACTGTAGTTATGTAAGATGTATTAGGGGGAATTGGGTGCAAGGTATATGAGTATTCTCTGTTACCTTTGCAATGTTTCTGTGAATCTAACAAAATATTCTCAAAATAGAAAGTTTAAAAAGCACGCTGATCCTCACACTGTAGTTGAAACACTGGTCGTTTAGGGAGAGTGCAGAGAGTCACATCTCCTTCTGCTCAATTGAGTGTCCCAGCGATCAGCACTGCTTTCACCCAACCCATGTGCGGAATGTTCTCTGTGAAGAGGGTTTGCCAAGGAAAGCTATTTGCTCTTCCACTGTGAGATCAGTTCCACTGAGGCTAGTAGGCGTCTCCAATGAAAACCAAAATTATTGTTTGCAACCATTTGGAAAAAAAGTGTAAATTTTTTAAAGTTTATTTATTTATTTTGAGAGAGAGAATGCCAGTGAGCATGTGGGGGAGGGGCAGAGAGCGAGAGGGAGAGAAAGAGAATCCCAAGCAGGCTCTGTGCTGTCAGCACAGAGCCAGATGCAGGGGCTGATCTCACAAATGGTGAGATCATGACCTGAGCCCAAATCAACAGCCGGATGCTTAATCGATAGAGCCACCAAAAAAGTGGAAAATTTAGAGGAGAATAACTGGAGAAAGCATTTTTAATAATCCTCCCAGGTTGGAGAGAAATCATATGCATTTGTCTGCCAATATATAAATGATGAAGTACGCGAACAAGATAAATTGATTTCAAGCATTTGAGAGTTCCATCAAATTTGCAAATGTCCCTAAAGATTTTGTTATGCAATTGAGATTCAAAGAAACTACATTAAAAATGCCTGTCTTCGTATTCCCCTGATAATTCCTTCTAGGTGACGAAACACTTACAAATAAAACGTGTGACATATTTAAATGTACGTCATCATTAGTGATACATTCCCTGGGTCTGTCTACTGAGAGGACCCAAATCTTGGTACCTAAACACCATTTTTCAATAAAAGGAATCTGTGCTCCCTTGATAGTTGATTCCAGGCCTGGAGTAGGGGGAATACAGATGAGCCTGGAATATGTTGGTGATGCCAAAAAGTAAGGAAGTCCTAAAAAGGATGGAGGCTTTTTATTCTTTTTTTTTTTTTTTAATGTTTTATTTATTTCTGAGAGAGAGAGAGTCAGCATGAGCAGGGGAGGGTCAGAGAGAGACGGAGACACAGAATCGGAAGCAGGCTCCAGGCTCTGAGCTGTCAGCACAGAGCCCGACACGGGGCTTGAACCCATGAGCTGTGAGATCATGACCTGAGCAGAAGTTGAATCCTTAACCGACTGAGCCACCCAGGTGCCCCTGGAGGCTTTTTAAAAGACACTACAGACCACACCCATGTGAGAGAGTCTGAGCCAGATCAATTTGAACCATAAAATAAAATAGTGATCGCCTTGGGCTATTGCACATAGAATAAACTAAATATCTGTAAGTCTATGCTGATATAAATAATTGAATAAACAAATAAATGAAGGAAAAGAGGTAGCTCTTTGTTACAGAATACCAGTTAATCAATGTAGAAGGTATGAGGGAAATAGAAAATTGCCATTAGGCAAACAGCACAGTAATAAGTATTGCAGGCAAGAAGCATCAGTGGCTGCTAAAATGAGTAGGCAAATGAGTAATGAGAAGCAGGGTATTTGAATGGTTGCACAGTGTCTGCCCACAAGATTATTTACTAATTTCAAAGGAAACACAGTGACCTTACAGCTGAGGAAACTGGCAGACACCTCCTTTACCACCCGGTCAAGGCAAGCATTGCTAGTAATAAGACACATCAGCATGCCATACCTCCTGATGTGATGCCCTTAGTCGTGAACAACATCACCTTTGTGGTGTTCTTACCAAAAAATGCACAGCCTCAACTTAAACATGCTAAGACATTGATCTCCAAAGGAGGGTCATGGTACTCCTCAAAAGCGTGGAGGTCGTGGGAGATAAAGAAATAGCTGGGTACTGGGGCACCTGGGTGATTCAGTCAGTTAGGCGTCCAGCTTCAGCTCAGGTCATGATCTCAGAGCTCATGGGTTGGAGCCCCACGTAGGGCTCTGTGCTGACAGCTCAGAGCCTGGAGCCTGCTTCAGATTCTGTCTCCATCTCTCTCTCTCTGCCCCTCCCCTGCTGTCTCTCTCTCTCTCTCTCTCTCAAATATAAATAAACATTAAAAAAA
>NW_027532015.1:14693498-14714339 GCF_008692635.1 Crocuta crocuta
CTGGACACTATCTCAGACAGGAGGAGACTAAGGATACATGGTAACTAAATGCAGTGTGGGATTCTGGTTCACAGAGAGGATATCGGTGGGAAAACTGGTGCAATTCGAATAAGGTCTATAGATTACTTCGTGGTGTCGTATCAGTGTCCATTTCCTGGTTTGGATCCTCATGCCACTGTTCTATAAGATGTCAGGTTTAGGGCAAGTTGCTGATGGATATAGGGAACTCTCTGTATTATTTCTGCAACTTTTTTGTTATTCTAAAATTATTTCAAAATAAAAAATACAAAAAAAAAAAGTGTTCAATCTTCTTTCTCCCCCTCCTCCCCCACCNACACAGAACAGAGAGTACAGTGCAAGCCCCTTAAGAGTTTTTTTCTCAGGCTTATTTTCTCACTTGCCATCAAGAATCAGCCTCTAGATGACTGGCAGCATTGAGTATCTGTTGTTACAGTGTGGCTGTGGGTGACCAGATGGAGAAGTGCTAAGCCTACAGACCATGTGGGCAGTGCTAAGAGAGAATCAATAACATAGGCATACTAACTACATTACCAAAAGTTTTTAAAACTGCTAAAGCACCTGATATTATTACCAGTGAAACTGAACTACTCACGTGCCCAGTGTCCACATTAATGTAAAATGACCAGCATTCTGTACCATACGAGCTTACACTGCACTGACATGGATTGTGATCTTAACAAATATCAGAAACACCCCGTGTTAAAGAAGCTTGGTCTGGTTATTTTTCTCTGGGGAAAGAACCAGTTGGGTGGTGGCTGGGGATAGGGAAGTGGGAATAGTATTGTTGTTTGATCCCATCCTGCTGTACTGGAAACACGCACCGGCTCTGGTTTCCAAAACACGGGCTTAAGTGTCACCCGTTCGTTGCCTGAGTCCCCTTCTTTTGCTTGACACCTGCCTCTCTCCTGACAGTCCGTTCTGCCTTCCACTCTTCTCAGCAGGCCCTGGACCACTGGTTGAACTTCCTTCTCTCCAACACTTCTGCCTCTGTCTCCACCAAGCCGCAGCTTTCCCCTCCTCCAAAACCTGCTTAGGCTCTTCTGCTTCTCTGAATCAATCAATGACTAAACCACCCCTGCATCTAGTTATTGCAGATGTACTTTATTTACCTCCTTAGCATTCTTTTTTTTTTTTTTTAATGTTTTATTTATTTCTAGGAGAGAGAGAGAGAGACAGTGTGAGCAGGGGAGGGTCAGAGAGAGAGGGAGTCACAGACTGAAACAGGCTCCAGGCTCTGAGCTGGCAGTCAGCACAGAGCCCGACGCGGGGTTCGAACCCACGAACCGCGAGATCATGACCTAAGCGAAAGTCGGACACTTAACCGACTAAGCCACCCAGGCGCCCCTCCTTAGCATTCTTAATACATGTTCGTGTGAATGGTATAGGTTGCTAGGTCTGTAACTGAGATCATCTAAGGTATGTTACCTGCATTAATTTGTGCTTATAATTTCATGTTATCTTTGTACCTGCTCTTATGGCTCTTCCCATATTCGTTCTAGTTCTTCTTTAGGTTGTTACCTCTTTGAGGACAAGGACCAGATGCTCTAACTCAGTTGCATATTTTACGGTGTATAATTTGATGACGTGTGCTCAGGGAGCTACCACAAAAGTCCAGAATAACAAACTATTGCATTTGCTTGTGGTTTTCTACTTGATTCAAATTATTTGAGAGAATTTTTCAGTCTTGTATACATAACATATCAAAATTGTAATTTATGATAAAGTATATAAAGTTGGGGCTATATAAGGAGATGTTTAAATTTTTTTTTATTTATCAAAAATTTATTTATTTTTGAGAGACAGAGTGAGACAGAGCACGAGTGAAGGAGGAGCAGAGAGAGAGGGAGACACAGAATCTGAAACAGGCTCCAGGCTCTGAGCTGTCAGCACAGAGCCCGATGTGGCGCTCAAACCCACAAACCGTCAGATTATGACTTGAGCTGAAGTTGGACACTCAACTGAGTGAGCCACCCAGGCGCTCCAGGAGATGTTTAAATATAATATCAGAAAATTTCCCTCCCCCAAAGGGACATTATAGTCAACAGCACGCTAAAATTTTTAAATTGTTTTTAAAAATTTCAGTTTAGAGACCATAAAAGAAATTTAAGAATAGTTTTAGAAAACTTTAAAAGAGCTAATCTTATGCTCTAATTTAAAAGAGCTAATCTTATGTTCTAATTTAACCTAGACTTGCACTTTCTTAAATTATTTTTAAAGTAAGATTTTTTAAAATTATTTTGTTCCCTTATAAATACAAATAATCCTGGTAGTATAACTCTTCCATTCTGCCAACAGTTTTTGAGATGCTTGCATGTCCTAACCCCTGTACTGGGTCCTGGGTTTACAACGGTAAACTACCTGATTTTGAGGCCCTCCCACTATAGATGAATTAGGAAATGGAATTTTGGAAAGAGTAAAGAGATGATGCAGAAAACAGAGTAGAGGTGGGGCTTGGTTAACCTTCAGAGATAAAGGGCAGGACATGGAGAAGTTAGAACCCTTGTGTGCTGGTAGTGAGATTATAAAATGGTACAGTCAGTCTGGAAAACAGCATAATAGCTCCTCAAAAAATTTAAAACTAGAATTATCGTACCATCCAGTAATTCCTCTTTTGGATATATATCCAAAGAAAAAATTGAAAGCAGGATCTCAAAGAGGTATTTGCACACCCGCATTCATAACTGTGTTACTTACAATAAGCCACATGGAAGTCACACAAGTGTCTGCTGACAAATGAATAGATGAACAAAATGTGGTACATGCATGCAGTGGAATATTATTCAGCCTGGAATATTATTCCTTCCTTTTGGAAGGAAATTCTGACACGTGTTACCACCTACATGAATCCTAAAGACATTATGCTTCGTGAAGTAATAAGCCAGTCTCAGAAAGACCAAATACTGAATGAGTCTACATATATGAGGCATCTAGAGTAGTCCAACTCATGGAAACAGAAAGCAGAATGGTGGTTGCCAAAGACAAGGGGTAGGGGAAATGGTAAGAGTTGGCATTTAATAGGTATAGAGTTTCAGTTTTGCAAGATGAAACTTATAAAAAGTTTGCAACTTTAAAACTAGTTCTCCATACTGGTTGAACAACAAGACCAATATACTTAACAGTATTGAACTGTATACTTGGAAGTGGTGAAAATGGTAAGTTTTATGTCATACATTTTTTTTTGCTACAGTGAAAATTAAAAATAAAACAAATAAACAGAGAGAGAAAGGAAGTCAGAGCTACATAAACCTGGCCCCTGAGGAAGGGGACTCTGATTTTTGTTATGAGCAAGAGATGAGGTATTTTTTTATATTGTTGAATCTGAAGTGCTGGCCTCCCAGCAAAAATATCTAGGCGGTATTGGATGTAACAGGATCAGGGCTAGAAATATAGTTTGTTATCCACACATTACAAGTACTTAACTGTAATAGATTTTAATGAGGTCAGCTATGGAGAGTAAGAAATACAAAACTCTGTGAAGGATAGAATTCCAGGTTCCAGGTTCCGATGGTAGATAGAAAAAGATCTGAAGAAGAGAAGCAGCAGCCAGAGATTTAGAGGAAAATATTAGGCACAGGTCCAGTAAGGTAAGGAAAGAAAAGTTACCTGGATGATTTGTTACCCAGTCAGCCTTTGGTCGCCTTGCCCTGGTAGCCATATTGGTGGTGGGCAAGGGTCTTCTGTCCCTTCCCCAGGAGCCATCTCCCCACACAGGGGCTCTTAGCTGTGGTTCATGGACTCTCTGGAGTCTGTGGGCTTTAGGATGTCTAGGCAAAATGTTGTATGAATGTGCTTTTCTTCTACAGAGAATCTCCATGGCTTTTACCAGATTCTCTGTGATACAACAAAAGCTCCATGTCCCATCATTGCATGTGGAGTAAAGCTCTAGTATGTCTGCTACCCTGACTTCACTCAGATTATTAATGTAATTCCCATCTCTGGCCATTTTGAGAACACAATCATACGTTATAATATTGTTTTCTATGGAAGATATCGGTCACGTTCTTTTTTTGTTTTTTACAATTTTTAATTTTTTTAATGTTTGTTTTTGAGAGAGAGACAGAACACGAGTGGGGGAGGGGTAGAGAGAGAGGGAGACACAGAATACAAAGCAGGCTCCAGGCTCTGAGCTGTCAGCACACAGCCCGACGTGGGGCTCAAACTCACAAACTGTAAGGTCATGACTGAGCTGAAGTCGCATACCTAACCGACTGAGCCACCCAGGTGCCCCAGTATCAGGCAAGTTTTGAAGCAGCATACAGGTGAACTCATTGTATTTAAGTTGGAGACTTTTACACACTTTAAATTTCAGTGGTTAGTCATGAGGGTAGAGTAAGGTAGAATCAACCCAAAAGTCAAATGTACATGTGGCATTTTCAGGACCCACCCCCATTCCCTTAAATTTTGCCTTTTACCGTCAAAAAGCATGGTATGTACTTAACTTTTATTCAGATAATCTCTCTATATCTCAGTTTCCTCATTTCTAAGTGAGTTAATAGCTGCCAGATATTATATAATCTAACAAATGAATTTCACTTGCATAAACAAATGTTTATATTAACAGGTTTTTACATAATTGCCTTTCTGATTTTAGCATTTTCCCACATATCTTATGTGCAGTGTGATCATTTTTCTTCTACTTGAATTAGACCACTCTGAGTTCATACATCGGGTGAATTTTGCAGATTCACTGGGAAGGAAAACATAAATTAATGCACAATAATCCATCCCGACTTTTGGAAAAGCACTTTGGAACAGCCAGGGAGAAGACATTCACATCTTAAGAAATTAATCGGTCATACTTGATTAACACTGTTGTTGATATTATGCCTCACAGAACTGAGGCCACATTTCAGCCTCGCGTCTGAGAGTGATACCGCGGATCAAGAAGACTTGGAGGCCGAAGATGAGCATGAGGAACAGCCCTCAAACCAAACCGTCCGAAGGCCTCATGCTGTCATCGAAGATGCCGTGGCTACCTCAGGGGTGAGCACGCTCAGTTCTACCGTGTCCCATGACTCCCAGAATGCTCACCGATCACTCAGTGTGCAGCTTGGAAGGATGAAAATAGAAACTAATAGGTAAGTCCTATTCTCACGTGGGTGGCTTTCATTTCCCTTCCTTTTATATAAGTGCATTTAGGTCTTCTTTAACATTTGGGCCACAGAGAATACAAAATATGATTCCTTTATCCCATCCATGTAAACTTGGTTTGATACCTTTATCAAACAAGAGCGATTTGTCTTAGTCTCCTTTGTCAAAATCATTTTCTGCTTCTAACAATTCAAGCCTTGTTCAGCACCAGTCCTTTGCTTACTGCTTTATCTGCAAGTACTCTGAGATTTTCAAAGTAGTTGTAACTTCAGAGACTATCTTGGACACAGACTCAGAACAGCATGTACCATCCAGGAGATAGCTGAAAGACAGACAGAAAATTCATGTTCTTGAAATCCCGTGATTTGGAATATCTCATTCTTTTAGGAGAGGAAGATCTCTGTTCTTGAAAAGATAAATTTAATGGTGCTAAAGCTTTGCATTTCAGACCCTTGAAAGAATGAGCAGTTGACCACATTTAGGATTCTATTTTATTTGGAATATGCTGTGTCCTATCTGGACTTTAATTTTTCTTTGAGAATTTGGTAACGTAAAATCTACATGTTAAGGTGATTAAGTGAAGAGTAAATATTTCCTGTTCTTCACAGATGTTGGCACAGTTCAGGGGCCAAGTCTATGATTTATAGCTTCCTGGTGCTGGCTACAGTTGACATGTGGGCAACTGACTTTCTGACTCTAGGTTTATAGTTTATAGTAAAACCTTTTTTTTTTTTTGGTGTGAATCAATAAAAGTTCAGATATTTAGTTGAAAATTGTAGTTGTTCACCAGGGAGATAAACGCATTTTATTTCTAGTCATAAGTTTAAGTTTTTAAAGTTCAGCTTGAATACTAAGCTTAGTATGAACAGTACAAAGCTCATCCTATACTCAGAAACATGAAATTTGGTTGTATAATTAGGTAAATCCATACGTGTCACCTGTGCTTTGCATAGAGCAAACTCTTTCTGAACAAAGAGAAAATGGCTTTCTGACTTCCAGATCTTAATCCTGTCCTCTGAAGCCCAGGTTTCTCTTGGCATCAAATCTTTAGTGGAGGAATTTGAGTCTTTTCTCCTCTGAGACTCCCTTCAAAACCCTCAGTGCCCTTCATTCCCTCCTCTTGTCAGACAGAACCCCAGTCACGACACTGCGTCCATTAGAGTAGGTGTTAACTTTAGTCATCTTTCTTTTTAGTTTATCCTCTGCCATCCAATCCCGAATGAACTGTTGTATATACCCCTCTCTGATCTCTGGAGGGGGAATGTTCACTCCTTACTGTTTTGGACCATCCCCAACTCCTTCTCCACCCATTGTCAGAATTATACACGCAATAAAGCGACATTATTTACCAGTAAGCTGGTATATTTGCTTCTCTGGCCCTAAAACCTTCTGTCTATATACCTTAGCTTATGTCAACAGAACCTGCCTGTCCTTAATGCAGCCTTTTCCTTCTCTCCTTAGACAGACCATGAGAGTTCTCCTGGCTTACGCCCTGTCCACGTCCTCTGTCCGCCATACTTGCACCATCCGCCATCTCTCAGGGCTGCTTTCCTGAGGGGAATGGCTGGCTGAGGGCCTCCTTCCCACATGTGTGCATCTCTGCTGAAAAGGCTACAATTTGCCCTGTTTCTTCTTTGCTTTAGGAGCATGGTTGCATTTTTCACAATAGCCCACACAATTCTCTACATATTTACACTTACATCTGTGAAATCTACAGATTGAGTCTCCTTTTTCTGTTTCTAGTAATACCACCTCACGCATGAAAAAACAAGGCAGCTGTTCTGGTACTAGTACTAAGCAATGGAAATGAGAGACTGATCACGTCTGTAGTTTTTAGTGGATGATTACTTGATCTATAGAAGTTCATCTGTTGCAAAATAAACTTAGATGTTAGATTGTTTTTAGGAAAGGTTGCAGCCCTCACATTAGTCATCTTAAGTTTATATTTAGGATAATCACTGATGAAGGTAAATCAGGTTTATCCAGCTCTTCATTATTAGATCACCGATAATAACACCAAATGGAGAAAATAACCTGATGGCTTTAGAATGTATGTTTTACATATATTTCCCTGTATGTTTACATAAAATGTTCTGGAAATAATTCACTTCACGGCAATTATTGGGACAGTAATGCAGGATGATAAAGCAGGGTTAGCTAAAATTTAACTCACCCACAGCTGACTGTTTATCTAGGAACGATTCCAGAATTACCTACCCCCACCCATCTGAGTTAAAAAATCAACCTCAGGGCAGATGCTTACCAGACTTTTCTGGAACAGAGAGGCAGGCAATTGCCTTAATTTTGAAGAACTTCCCTATTAACTTGAAGGCAAAGGAAAAATAAAACTGATGGACTAGGTTGGATACATTCTTAAATAATTTTTGAGAGCTGGATTTGGGACAAATGAAGTGGCCTGTTAGTGCCCTTCTTCCAATGTTCGGTTCTGGCTTTTAAAGGTAAAAAGAAAATATCTAGTCTAGACTCACATAGGTGAAATTCTAGAAAAAGTCACTGTGTTCTTAAGGAAAACAAAACAGAATATTCCATCACTATTCCATACATGTAAATTAGCAAGGAAGACAAAACCAACAAATTGCCAACTTAAAATTCATGCTGAGCTTGCTATCCATTTCTTTGAATATAAGTCTTGCTGGTGTAGATAAAAGTTTCCCTTGATCCTCTGCTTTCCTCTCAATTTCGCTTCCTCCTGCTCAGTCCACCTAATTGTGTACTGCTTACTCCGCAGTTGCCTTTTTAAAAATTTTTTAATGTTTATGTATTTTTGAGAGAGAGAGAGAGAAACAGAGTGTGAGTGGGGGAGGGGCAGACAGAAAGAGGGACACAGAATCTGAAACAGGCTCCAGGCTCTGAGCTGTAAGCACAGAGCCCGATGCAGGGTTCACACTCATGAACCCTGAGATCATGACCTGAAGTCAGAAACTTAACCAACTGAACCACCCAGGCGCCCCTCCGCAGTGGCCTTTAAACTAAGCCAGTCTTCCTCAAACCACTTTCTCTGTCTGCCTTACAAGAGTTTTCCTTTTTGTCCCGCTTCTGCTGCCCTTCTCTACTCTGATCCCTTCTCCCGAGGGCCTCACATCTCTGTCCTGTGGGAAAGGAGAAGGAACCCCTTGCGAGCCCTGGGACGGTCCTGTTCCCGGGCCGTGCGGCTGCAGCAGGAAACAGAATCGCCCTCACTGAGGGCCAGGCCCTGTCCTTAGCACGTTAGCTACAGCTGTCTCATTTAACGTTCACAGTCATTCTTTAGGGAAGTTTTCCTTTTCCTTTTCACAGAAGAGAAAACTGAAGCCCAGAGGCACTCAGTAATTTGTCAAAGTTCACACAGGAAGTGTGTGGCCGAGTCAGGATTCAGGCCCAGGGCTGACTTCCAGGTCGGCCTGTGCTGCTGTCAGAACATGTCGACTGAAGCAGAAACAGACTTTTGGACCGGCCTCTGCTCCTGACTTCAGTCTCTCCATACCCAGAAAATGAAACAAACACAGTGTGCTCAGGGCTGTAGGGCACACAATTATTTATCTTGATGATCTTATGAATAACTATGTACCTTAACTTTCTAGAATTCTGAATCCTAGTGACACAAAGGTAGTTTTCTAAAAATATCAGAGCCTCTCCCATCCTAACTTGGAATTTGTTTTCAGAGAATGGTGTTAGAAGCGGTGAGCAGGTCACTGGGTGGCTCTCCGTTGCATAGTGAACGTTGTATGGGTAAAACCATGGCATCAGTGATATGTTACTTTCTCCTTGTTTCTTTGGAGAATGTATCAGATGCCAACTAAGAAGGAATGTGCCAGGAACACAGCTGCCCCTTTACCCACTTCACCAGCCTCCTTAGGATGCAGAGGAAGGACAGTAATGTCCACAACAATCCTAGCAACAACCATTAACATTTACTGAGTACTTGTTATGTGCCAGATACTATAGGTGACCTCACCTGTAGTTTACTTCTCACATTTTCACTGTTAAAAAAAATGACTGTCCTTCTGCTTTGCGTTGATTATTATATCATCCATCATCAGCTTTTTAAAAATATATTTATTTATTTTTGCAAAAGAGAGACAGAGCGTGAGCAGGGGAGGGGCAGAGAGAGAGGGAGACACACAATCAGAAGCAGGCACCAGGCTCTGAGGTGTCAGCACAGAGCTCAACATGGTGCTCAAACCCACGAACCGCAAGATCATGCCCTGAGCCGAAGTTGGACACTTAACTGACTGAGCCACCCAGAGACCTGTCATTGGCTTTTTTTGATGAGGAGTCACACTTATAAAATATAGGTCTGTTAATATTATATATATTTTAGTTTAGTTTATTTATGTGCCATTTATGGCCATAAAAAGAAACAATAAAGCATCTCTGAAGATTTTGGCATACGGTCGGGGTGGAGGTTTTGAATTCTTGTCTGGAAGTACAAGTCTTCTAGAGCTTTGCTACTTTAACATGGGGGTGGAGGAGGGGTGATCTGTGCACCAGCAACATGAGAATCACCTGGAAGCTTATTAGAAATGCAGAATCTGAGGGCTCCTGGCTGGCTCAGTCAAGAAGAGCATGCGACAAGATCTTGATCGCCAGGTCATGAGTTTGAGCCCCATGCTGATTTTAGAGATTACTAAAAAAATAAATAAATAAGCCTCAAAAAATGTAGACTCTCAGACTTACCCCAAGAACTACTGGAACAGGATCTGTATTTCAATAAAATCCCAGGGGTGTCGTGTTCCTTATAACTTGAAAAGCCCACGTCTAGATGTAGAAGGTCACTCTGGCTACTCCAGCTTTTATATCCTGTCAACTAATAGAATTTTCTTTTTCATGAGGTGCCTGGGTGCCTCAGTTGGTTAAGAGTCTGACTTTCGCTCAGGTCATGATCTTATAGTTCACAAGTTCGAGCCCTGTATCTGGCTCTGTGCTGACGCTCAGTGCCTAGAGCCTGCTTCAGGTATTGTGTCTCCCTCTCTCTCTCTCCTTCTCCCCTACTCCTGCTCTCTCTCTCTCAAAAATAAATCAACATTAAAAAATTAAAAAAATATATATATATATAATTTCTTTTTTCAGATTGCTGGAAGAATTGGTTCAGAAAGAGAAAGAATTACAAGCACTCCTTCATCAAGCTATTGAAGAAAAAGACCAAGAAATTAAACAGCTGAAGCTTAAATCCCAACCAATAGGTGAATAACAGAAAATTTAGAAGTCATACTGTTACACCAGGCAGCCACACAAAGCTGAGGTGGCCAATGGGCTTTTTATTTCGTGGCTTAATTGGCATCTGTCACTTATACCACAGCTACAAGCAGAAATTGCTTTTAAAAAATATCCAATTCTTATTTGTAGCAAACTGTAATTTTGATACCTTAATTTCAAAGAATGATTCATGGTCATCTTTTCCTGAGATTATTTGAGGTGAATAGGGCTCTCCACCTTTTTGGTCTTCATTTCTTTTTAAAAATTTTGTAATGAGATTACTAGGATAAAATAATCGTATTTTTGTCATTTTTGCCTTTATATCTTGTCTATCCTGGGTTATTTCCCATATTATTGCAAATAGTGAAAAATGAGACCATTATGTAATTACATGGGTCTTTGCTAATTATTCTCATGTTTGTTGTGTGAAAAACACACAGTATAATTTTGGTGCAATACATTTATTCTAAGAAAGTAAAATTGATATGAAGGTATGAGGTGGGAGTCTCATGACATTATTGCTTCTGCCTCTCCATTTATTAGTCGTCTTTTAAGAGTTTTGTTTATATTACCACTTATACTGCCGATCTCTGTTCTTTCTATTATACTCTGATAGAGCAAAATCTTTTAAAGTATTGATAAATGTCACTCCAGTGGTGGGAGGGCCTCAGAGGACCTCTGGTAGGAGAAGCTAAGAATGCCCTTCCTTCCCCAATTCTGTCCTAGATATTCCCGGACTGCCTGTGTGTCACCGGGCTTCCCCTGGCACAAATGCTGAAGAGTCGGAACTTGCTGAGTGGCTGAGAGAAAAGGGAGCTGATGAAGACACTATAAATCGGGTAAAGAAAACTGTCTGTGGGACAAGCTTTTTTTTGGCTTCATAATGTTGAGTGCCTACTGTGTACTGGGCACAGGGCATGAACACTGGTGAGCAACTCAGGCCCAGGCCTGCCCTTCTGCGGCTTACAGACTAGGGTCTTCCGATGGAAATCAAATAATTCCACAGATAAAAGCCTAAGGATATCCTCATAAACTCTATGAAGGAAAGGTTATCAGAAGTTGGGAGACAAAGGGAGAGGTTGAGGAAAGTTCTCTTAGGATGTGGTGAATGAACTGAAGTCCAAAGGAATACGTAGGAATAAACCAGGCTGCCTGCATGTGTATTTGGGGAGGGGCAGATGAGAAGGGAAAATCATTCGGGGGTAGGGGTACAGTATGTGCAAGAGAGGGAGGTGGGCAGAAGCTCTGTGGTCTAGGACCCCTAAGGATTTTTATATTTTGGAATTGAAGATAAGGAAGAGTAGAAAAATCAAGACAAAACTAAAATTTTAAACTTTCTAATTCTCTCGTTTAACTTTTAATTCTCTCGCAACATTGTTTGACTCTGCTGGGCAGTAGCTCTGTATTGATGCTTAATAAAATAGATCTAGTCAGTCAACCTGTGTCAGGAACACACACTTTCTCTCTCAACCGTACGATACCTGTAATAACCTAATTCCTGTCTGCTCCTTACAGACTTTGGTCATCAGCATGATAGCACTTATGGTTTAAGATTGCATACATGTAAATACACATACACACAAACATACACGTATATATACATACATGTATATACACACATATATACATACACACAATAAGAGATTATATCTTTTATAGAAAGGGCTCCCGTAACAATATTACATTAACTTTAGTTTTCTATTTAATTTTTTCAAATAACTAAGAATAAAGATGTCTTTTCTCTTTACTCAATAATTTATTGATTTACTGGATAAAATTTAGGGTTTCCTCAGAAATCTGCATTGAACAGGCTATGGCTGCATAAATTTAAACAACTTTCTTACTTCTGGGGAATAATGCATCCATTCAAGTTCTCCAAAATATTTATTCCTGGAACTAAAACTCAAATCACAATTAAGGGGCAGTAACTGATGATCCACTAAATCATTGCCCCCCCTTTTTAAAAATTAAATATTAAAGCTTCCTGGGGCACCTGGGTGGCTTAGTCGGTTAAGCGTCCGATTTCGGCTCAGGTCATGATCTCACGGTTCATGGATTCAAGCCCCGTGTCAGGCTCCGTGCTGACAGCCAGCTCAGAGCCTGGATCCTGTTTCGGATTCTGTGTCTCTTTTTCTCTCTGACCCTCCCCCGCTCTCACTCTCTCTCTCCCTCTCTCTCTCTCTCTCTCTCAGAAATAAAACATTAAAAATATTTTTTTAAATTAAAGCTTCCGTTTAAATTCAGGACTCTGATTATACAGTAATTATTAGAAAATACCTTTTATTAGCTGTGAAAAATAAGTTTAGAGGTTAAATATCTACAATACCTTTCCAGGAACACTTTTAATCCACTTGAGAAAAATAAACACAGCCACAAACCTCTAAAATAAAAACTTATCTTACAAACAGCAGATGTCCTTACAAATGAATTTTATCTATTCATTAGAAGGCTATTCTGAAATTGTGTTGCATGTAATCTTTACAACTTGGAAGTCATACAGATGTATTTCTTTGTAATTATTTTATAACCGGGGGAGGGGACTTTTCCCTAATAATTCCAGAAGATTATGTTTTTTAGTAGATATCCTTTTAGATTTATTTTTAAATGATTACCAATGTCCATATTATGGATAGAGTTTATTATTTATTAAAGGTGGGTAAAACATCTGACTTTGGTGCATATGTTACTTTCTCCACAGTTTCTGGCTGAGGATTATTCTCTAGAGGATGTTCTCTACTGTGTTACACGTGATGATTTAAAATGCCTGAGACTAAGGTACCACTGCTCTTTCTATTCTTTTTTCATAATGGAAATTGCGCTGGGCGGGAAAGTCTGGGCTCCTGCCCTCGCTGGGCCCCTCGCCTGCTCTAAGCAGCCGAGAGATCTTGGGCCCCACTCTCCGGTTCTCACCTGCTCCGAGTAAACTGAGTCCATTGGACCAGGCGATTACCAGGCACTCTTATAACCAGTATTTCTATATTAGTAAATGCAAATCAACTAAAAGAATTTCTTGTTATGTAATACAGCAGACTCAGACCATGAGGTTCTTTTAAAGCTGCCTTAAACACTCTAGTTTAGTTCATGATAATGCCATACCTATTAGAAATATTAGGATAGGGGCTGATTTGCCATCCACATATCATGTATATAACCTGATACAGTTTCTTAGGACCGTTTTTTTCTGTCAGGCCAAGCATATGCGTAACTGACTCACACAGATCTCCGTAAAGACACATTCCAAGAATGCTGGAAGTCTAAAATGATGCTTTGGGATGGGGCGCCAGGGGTCTCAGTCGATGGAGGTCTGACTTCAGCTCAGGTCATGATCTCGCGGCTCGTGGGTTCAAGCCCCACAGCAGGCTCTGTGCTGACAGCTCAGAACGTGGAGCCTGCTTCGGATTCTGTGTCTCCCTCTCTGACCCTTCCCAGCTCACACTTTCTCTCTGTCTCTCTCTCAAAAATAAATGAACATTAAAATAGTTTTTAAAAAATAAAACAAAATGATGCTTTGGGACCTGCTAGTTTGTGGAGGCGGAAAGGAAAGGCACGGAGGGCTGACGAGAAAATATGTACAAAAAGAATACGCAATGACTGATAAGACTTGGGGATCTGCATGTTCTGATCAGAACAGCTGGAGCCTACGAAGTCACTATTCTATATCAAGGGCAAGGTTTCAAATGAGGTGCCCTCTTCTTGTGTCTCTAACCAGGGGAGGAATACTCTGCACGCTGTGGAAGGCCATCACTGACTTTCGAGACAAACGGACTTGACCATCGCTCAGTTTGTTTTCAAACTGGAGATTCCAGCAATACAGAACTGATCTTCTTGGGGAAGGGAGAGGAGAAAGGAGCTGCACTTTAAATCCAGTACTTGTTTACTCGTGTTTAAAAAAAAAGAGAAAATACACTGAACTGCTTCTATTTCTAGAATTCATAAGGACTCTTTGTAAGGACTCTCCAAAAATAATCCTAAACATTAGGATGCTGAAGACTATTTTAGTCTAAACGTTTTTATGGAGATATTTTTCACTCAGCACCTACTGCACCTCAGCCCAATGTTTATTTCACACGAAACAGATAGAACATTTCACGGGATTGTGCATCACTGGAACAAAACCAAAATGTGACCATGACTTTTCAGGCTTATGTGTGTTTGTAAGATACTCTGAGTAGAAATGCGTTAAGTTCCATTACTGTATAAAGTTTATGTTTTTTTTTTAAGTGTGCAGAATCTGAAAGCAATGGTTTGTACTTACTTATCTGTATTAATTGTAATATTGAGTATATTTTGTAACTTAAGTTTCTGGCCCCTAGTACATCCGTTTGAGTCGTTTATGTACTACTGAACTGTGCCAGTTGTACATGCGTGAATCACAGTAATGTTAGCTTGTTCTAAAGCTACCCATTGTGTCATATTTACTCCAGTAAGTAAAAAGACTCTTAACAGACTGTTTGATAAATTCTAAAGGATTCTTATTTTGCTTTGACAACAAGATAAACTACTGTGTCAAATTTCTAGTTGTTTCTTCTGCTCTGATATTAAATAGAATCTGTCTTCTATTCAGGTCATCAAAGAACAACTGATAACGCAAGCTGTCTCTCAGGACAACAGAGTGGTGAGAGAGAGGGCAAAGACAAAAAGAATTTATATAAAAGAAAGTCCCTGTGGTTTTCTCAAGGCTCCAGGTTCTCTTGAGTAACTATTGTATGTCTCAGAGGGTGTGCAGATGGCATCCCAATGGAGAATGCTGCATTTTTCTGCCTCCTTAATTTCAGTTCTCATATTTCAGGGAACTGTTTCTGTTTTAAGCTGAATATTATATTTTCTCAGCCTGCCCATATTAATAGGGCAAAGTCTGAAGCTCCTAGATAGATGGATGAGATAAACACACTTCTTAGATACAGAGGAATCTGTTATTCAAGATAGACATAACAGAGCTGTTCATGTACCGTGAGTTGACCTGTACATATATAACATTCTTTGATAAAACAGGAGTCATCTTTATTTCTATGTGAAAATCAAAGTCCAGTATATCTTATGTTGCATAGACTGCACAGAAAGTTCTCACGGTTATTTTCTCATTTGATACTTGCAGCAACATTGCTGCATCTTTTTTTACAGCTCAATCCCAAGGACAGATAGATGCCTCCTGTAACCTGTGGGAAAATTTTGAAGGAGGTGAGATATAAATGATATGTCATTTCATTCATACTGAGACATAGCATAATTCTTAACTAAGCCACAGTTCGCATCCGCAATTCTAATGGTTAGGTGCTTCTTTTAGGTTGTATATAGGATCCAGGGGTGCCTGGGTAGCTCATTTGGTTAAACCATCAGACTTTTGGTTTTGGCTCAGGTCATGATCTCATAGTTTGTGAGATTGTGCCTTGTGTCAGGCTCTGTGCTGACAGTGCAGAGCCTGCTTGGGATTCTTTCTCTCCCTCTTTCTCTGCCCCTTCCACACTCTCTCTTTAAATAAATACATTTTTTTTAAAGATTGTATATTAGGATCAAGCTACTCATCTTCAACCAATTCTTCATTGATATTGTCTTTCCTTGTGATCTTCCTCCTACCCTATCTTCATGGGCAAATGTTTTCTCTATCCCTACATGGTTCATTAACACATTTCTAGGCCAGCATCAGGTTTTTGTCAGAATTTTAGGCCCTAGTCACAAAAGAAGGCAGTTCCACTATGGCCCAGGTTTCATTAACAGTTGCACTTGAAAGGCATTTGGCATTTGGCATCAACCTAGGCCAGTGATTCTCAACCCAGAAAAGACTGGGATGCTTTTTAAAAAAGATCGATGCCACCACCTCAGAGAAACTGTTTTTATTGATCTGGGGTAAGGCCCATAGATCCTTTAAAAAAGTTCTACAAAATGATTTAACACTACCAAATCCCACCTCCTCATTCCAAGAGACACCTGGAGAGAGAAATGGAGAGCCTCTTTCCACAGAGATGGTAGTAAGATGGTTACTATTCATTGTTCATCTAGCGTAGCAAGAGGCTAGACACATAGGCCTGGTGCAAAGTGCAGTTTGACCTTGGGCAAAGTAATTAACCTCTCCAAGTCTCATTTTCTTCATCTGAAATGGGCAGAATAATGTACCTCCCTTATAGGGTTGTTGTGAGATTTAAATAAAATAACAGGTAAGATGCTTGGTGTATTGCTTGGCAGAGAGTGAGCGATCAGACCTGCCTCTGCTGCTGTTTCTTATCATTCATTCAGCAGTCTTTATACTGTGGTGCGTGAACAAGGCACAGTTCTTGCAACATGAAGTTCACTGTCACAGGTGGAACAACAGTACACGTAGTAAAACAAACCGAAACCAAAACCAAAAAACAGCACACAGTAAGTACTATAGTTACATCTGACTGCCAGCGGGTGGGGCCAAGGAGAATTGCTGGCTCCAGAGAAGCGAGGCCCAGAGCTGTGCCTGGAAAGATGGTTTGTAACCAAACAGCTATGCATGGGTGGTGGTAGTCTCATAAGAGAACTAAAACCGGAATTTGCTGGGAAAAGTAGATCCCGTATTTCTTTTGAGCCATATTTTGATTTCTTGCTCCAAGTTCTGTCATTGCATATTTTGTTTCCTTCATTCCTAAGCCATTGCATAAAACAGTTTGGCAAGGAGGAATTCTTATTTAAAGCACTGGAATGCCTACTATGTGTGAGGCAATGCAGCAGCAGCAGCAGCAGCAGCAGGAGAGATCTACATGATGCCTGTGGAGTTCAGAACACAGGCAGCAGGCATTAGGTCACTGGGGACATCTGCAATTTGTAAACAAAGTAACTGATGGCTCCAGACTTTAGAAACACCCTATAGAGAAACAGAAGACAAGGTCCTTGCCACCAAGTAATTCATATCATATCGAAGAGACAAATTTGCAATAACAAATCACACCTAGTCTGTGCTAAAGGCTAGATGATTGCAAGCCCAGAAAAACCTGGAGACCTCAAGCTGGCCAGGAGCTCGGGCAGGTGCAACAGGCTTTCCTGAAGAGGGACTCCTCAACCTGGGTATTGGAAAGAAGGAATTCAGTAAGTCAGGACTGGGGAAGTCAAATCAGGGTAGAGAGTTCTAAGAACAAAGTCAGGAAGCAGGGATTTGCAAGATGTTCTGGAGAAAGCGAACAACTTTTATATTACATTAGAGCACACCAAAATTTTAGCTCTTAATGCATATTTGGCTAGAAATAGCTCTAGAGAGGGGGATGATGGGGATGATGGTCAGGAAGGCAAGTGGAGTTGGTTTAATCATGTAGAAATGGGAGGGGCACCTGGGTGGCCCAGTAGATTAAGCATCTGACTTTGCCTCAGGTCATGTTCTTGCGGGTTCGTAGGTTCGAGCCCCACATCGAGCTTTGTGCTGACAGCTCGGAGCCTGGAGGCTGCTTTGGATTCTGTGTCTCCCTCTCACTCTTTGCCCCTCCCCTGCTCATGTGCTCTGTCTCTTATTCTCTCAAAAATTTTTTTTAAAAAAATGTTTAATTATGCAGAAATGGGGAATCTATTAAAGCTTTCTGAGCAAGAAAGGGGTTGTGTAAAGTAGTGTATGAGACGATTGATCCAGTGAAGTTGTGTTGGGGTGATTAGATCAGAAATTGGACAGAGCAGTTCAGAGACTGTTTTAGATGTGAATGAAGGTCTAGTAGCAGAGCAGTAGGAATTGAGAGGGTGGAATGAAAACCATGAATTTACAAGATTTGGGAACTATGATTTGGGCAGTGACGGTAAGGGAGAGGAAAGAATAGATTGAAGCTATGTGAGTAAGAGAAGAATTCAAACACAGACAAGTTTCAAGGGAGGTTTTCTGAGAAGATGAATCAGTGGCAGAACATGATGACAGAAATGTGCAGAGATCATAGAGAATGTATTGGTGGAAGTCAGGACTGAGGTTAAGGCTATATATTCTGAATCTAAGAGTCACCTTGATGGAGATCATAGTAAATGAGGGCTACGGAAGTGGTGTAAGCCAAAAAGAAGATGATCAGGGTATCTAGTGCAGCAGAAAATGTAGGGGAATGATGGATTAAAAAATAATAGGTAAATTTGATTTTGTGACCTGGAAAGTTTTTATAGACAGGCAAGAAAGACTTACAAAGCAGGTTTAACAAACACAGTGGCACCAGAGTCCACACATTTATTATCTTTGGTGAACAAAATGTACGACAATAGATTCGGGAGGGTGGGATGTCAAGGAAAGAAATGTTCAGAATCAAGGAGCCCAGTGTACTTGTTGAGTTCGAGCCTCTGAATGGAGATGCATTTTAGTAGTAGGGAGAAGAGAGGAATGAGGTTTCAAAGGAGGCGGGGGTGGGTGTGGGGGGGTGTGGGGTGTGGACAGCATCAGGAGGTCTGGCTCCTCCCCTGGAAAGGGGAACAGTGATTATTCTGAGAGATGCTGAGATGGGTGTGGAAACTCAAGACAGATGGCTTCTCTATTCTAAGTAAAGTACAGCACGAAGTACAACGGGGTGGTGTGTGACATTTAACAGATGTCATCCCTTACTGCATTTTCATGCAACAGACCACTCTGTTACAGACACTGCATTAAGTTTGAAACACATAGCGTATTCAGGGCTTAAGTATAAGATCTGGGTGTGTTTCTTACAGCGCTTATTTTTGTGTAACTGTGACAGACCGAAACATAAGTTAACAAAAGAATGCAAGAGATAAGCACATATCCCAAATAAACAAAACCACCACCACACACACACACACACACACACACACACACACACACACACACACACACACACACACACACACACACCAGTAAGTCTTGCTTCGGTGGAGAGGGTGGGGGTAGGAGATCTATCAAAGCAAGAATTCATTGGCTTACTTAAGTAGGTCATAAATCAATGGTCTTCCAGAGTTCAACTCTTTAGATTCAAGTAAGAGAATCTTTCTCATGTTCACAGGAAAGTATCTCAAACTCTGATGACTTCATGCAGTAAAAAATATCTTTGCTGAGATCCAAGCTGAGGTCTGCCACTACCTCCACCCACCTGGTACTTTATTTTCATTGATTAGACCGACATCTGATTAAGAGTGATGTGAACCTGATTTAGGAAGATCACATAGCTAAATGCTTAGTCTGCCTAACACACTGTAGAAATGGCACTAAGGGAAAATCCATAGTAATGGATCACTATGCCAAACCACAGCATCAGCGTCCCTTACACAAAACCCCTGCCGGGGCGCCTGGGTGGGTCAGTCCCTTAAGCGTCGGACTTCAGCTCAGGTCATGATCTCACAGTTTGTGGGTTCCAGCCCCGGGTCGGGCTCTGTGCTGACAGCTCAGAGCCTGGAGCCTGTTTCAGATTCTATGTCTCCCTCTCTCTCTGACCCTCCCCTGCTCAACACTGTCTCTCTCTAATTAAAAAATAAATAAAATAAAACAAAACAAACCACCTGCCAAGTCAGCCAGTGAACCAGTAAACCAATAAAAACAGGCTACTCCTGAGCTGAGTGGTGGGGTTTTTACCCAAGGATGGTGAGAACTGTCATCGCATTAAGAACTCCAACACTGTTCCCAGGCACTCTCGGCCTCCGATAGCTTCGGCTGAAGTCCTTGAAAGGGTTCTAAACTGTTGGGAACTTGCTGGTTATGTTCAGCCAACAGAGGCTGTGGGAATGCATTTCTGTGCAACCAGGCGGAACTGGTCGCTGCTCAATTTTGTTCCTTATGTTTCCATTTATGCAAGCTACTTTTTTCCCCTCTCCAAGCATCTTGTTACTTATCCTTTATTTGCCTCATGGTGCAGGAATTTTCTCCTCAGCTAATAATGTTTCTTTTTCTTTTCTTCCTTCCTTCCTTCCTTTCTTTTTTTAATGTTGCCGCCTATTGCTTTTCCCCCTGGTCTTCCTGAGAAAACCACAAGTCGCGCGGCAGTTATTACTCGGAAACCAAGAATAATAAGCTACATCACTGGGCACAAGTATCTCTAACTTGTGTGCCCTGGGGCTCATCAGATACAAAAGCCTGGTGAAAAGATAATGGCGTCGTAAAAAGCACATAGAAACCAGAACTGGAGTGGAATCCGCCCCGTGTACTTCGGCTTTCCACGTGGCATCGCAGTCTTGTCACCATGAACTAAAGCCCTGGCGAAGTCAAAACTGAGTTGCAGAGTTCAGAGGGGAGCAGAGCGTCCAGATGCCCTCGCCTCACCTGGGCTGATCCTCAGACCGTCCCAGTCGCATGCGACACTTAGTGTCGTCGCCCCACCTCCAGACCTCGAGGAGCCGCGGGAGCCGGCAGCGGCCTCAGCGGCCGGCAGAAGCTCGGGGCCAGGNACAGCGCTCACCTGTCTGGGCCGCGGGCCCGGGAGGCGGGGGGCCGGCGGGAGCGAGGCCGAGGAAGAGGGCGGAGCGGCTCTCCCGGCGCGTCATCGGAGCACCATGGCGGAGCTAGGAGCTGTTGGCGACAGCCAGCGGGGCGGCGACGGCGCTGTGCGGAGCGAAACAGGTGACTGCACGGCGGGGGCCGGCGGGGGTCCCGCGGGCAGGGGGCGGCCAGGGGCACGG